>NC_141896.1:35601285-35907277 GCF_030686135.1 Camelina sativa | reverse complement strand
GTTCCTCTTCTTTGATAAACTCTGGGACGAGAGCGAAACCGTACGAAGAAACTACACCAATCAACTCAATGTGAGTTTCTTGAATTTTGTTTTTTTTCCCTAATTCTAATTCTTGAATGTATCAGATTTGGTTTTATCTCTATAAATCTTAGTTTTGTTTCATAATTTTGATTGAATCACACAAAACTGTTGAGTTCTTGAGAAATTTCGGAATGGATCAAGATCATGTGGCACTATGTTAAAAGCTAAGAATAGATCTTTTTCAATGGTGTAAAGGTTAAACAAATCATTTCTCCCACAATATATTTTTTTTTAAGTAGGAAAAAATGCCATTATTAATGTTCGATTCTTATAGGATTTATGGCAAATCATTTGTGCAAAGAATAAAAGCCAAGTTGGAAAAAAAAGATATAATAGAGCAAATCAAGGAGAAGATATAGATAGAAGAATCATGAATATAATAAAGTTAGGAAATAACTCTACGGCATCTTAAGGAAAATTTATAATTACGTTATTGTCACTCTCTTCTTTTCTAACATAAACTTTGGTGACATTCTCTTTGTAGTAAAAAGTAAAAACTCTGGATTTACCCTATTACTTGTTTTACAAGCATTACAATTTTTTTCATTCTTTTCTTTACAGACTTCGCTTCATATAGTGTCCTACTTTGTGATACCATGTTTCTCAGCAATGAGTGCATACAAAATTTGGTGGTACGCATCAGGTGGATCTCAGATACCTTTTCTAGGAAACGTTGTCTTAAGCGATACAGTGGCTTGTGTAATGGAGCTTTGTTCTTGGCTTTACCGTACAACTGTAATCTTCCTTGTATGTGTTCTCTTCCGTCTCATTTGCCATCTTCAGATTCTTCGTCTTCAAGACTTTGCCAAGCTCTTTCAGATTGATTCAGATGTTGGTTCTATCTTGTCTGAACATCTCCGTATCAGACGTCATCTTAGAATCATCAGTCATAGATACCGTTCTTTCATTCTATGTTTATTGATTCTTGTTACTGGTAGTCAGTTTTCTTCTCTGCTTATTACTACCAAAGCCTACACTGAAGTCAATATCTACAGAGCTGGAGAGCTCGCTGTAAGTTTCCTTCACTCACAACATATATGGTTCGTTGCAAGAAGCACACTTCGAAAAAATTTAAAGTATTCTTCTTTTTGTGCATATATCTCAGCTTTGTTCAATGACATTAGTCACTGCACTTCTCATACTACTACGAAGTGCATCAAAGATCACACACAAGGCTCAAGCTGTGACATGTTTAGCTGCGAAATGGCATGTATGCGCGACGTTAGAGTCCTTTGATCAGACAGTAGATGGAGAGACTCCAACTTTGGTTGCTAGAAACAACAACATAGATAACAACAGAGGTCATGATGTTGTTACATTGACAGAATCTGACAGTGAGGAGTATGGTGACGAAGAAGATGATCTAGACAACAACAACATCATTCCCGCTTATGCTTTCAGTACCATGTCATTCCAAAAACGACAAGCTCTAGGTAAAAACAAAAACAAAATCTTCTGCAATGTCATTTTTGCTGTCTTAATTGGTTTACTTAATTATGTCTGGTTGGATTTTTCGCAGTGAGTTACTTCGAGAATAACAGAGCAGGAATCACAGTGTATGGGTTTACACTTGATAGAGGTACACTCCATACGATCTTCGGACTTGAATTGTCTCTTGTTCTTTGGCTTCTCGGTAAAACCGTTGGAATTTCTTGAATCCCTTTCTGGGATCCTCAAGAAACCTCCAAAATGTTTTGGCACTGAATCAAATTCAAGTTCGTTTTATCTATTTTTTCCTTTGTAATTTCTACTGTAAATCAATTTATTTGTTACGTTGGTGTGTTACTATTGTTGTTATAGAGTTCATGCTATTGTAAATTAGATTCGAATCAAAAGCCTTCCCCTGTTTTTCACTATTATAATTTCTGAATTTACGAAGTTTTGTACTTTTAGCGAAATGAATTTATTTATTTTCCAGTCACTGTATTACAATTGTGTCATACTGTAGTACTAGATGATGAGGATTTTATAAGGTTACAGTAACTTAAGGAATTATTTCACGAAGTACCTTAAAAAAAAACTTCAAGCTTAAACTACACAAGCTTAAACTAAACCAGTCACTACTTATGCTCAAAAAAAATTGAACCACACGTGTTCTATAGAACAAGATTTAGCAATTCAACCTAACCCAAAGGCTAAATCAAAGATATCATCACTTACTAATATATATACTTGAGGACCAAAGAACCTGCGTAAGTAAGAGTGGTGACTTTTGCGGAGAGAGTGAATACTGTTCTCTGTAACTTTTGTCTGAACCAGAACCATTATCAGCTTTTGCCTTCCGATGAATTTTCTGTGGAATTCTTCTGTATAGCTTCTTGGACAGCTGGTGTTGTGTTTTGCTGTTGGACATGATCTGTGTTGGATTGCAAAGGGGGAGGCTGAGTTGGTGGGTTCTCTGTCTGCGTAGCTGGATTTTCTGCGAAATTCTTCTGTATAACTTCTTGGACAGTTGGTGTTGTGTTCTCCTGTTGGACATGATCTGTGTTAGATTGCAAAGGAGGAGGTTGAGTTGGTAAAATCTCTGTCTGCGTAGCTGGATCTTCTGTAAAATTCTTCTGTGTAGCTTCTTGGACAGTTGGTGTTGTGTTCTGCTCTTGGACATGATCTGTGTTGGATTGCAAAGGAGGAGGCTGAGTTAGTGAAATCTCTGTCCGCGTAGCTGGATTTTCTGTGAAATTCTTCTGTATAGCTTCTTGGACATTTGGTGATGTGTTCTGTTGTTGGACATGGTCTGCGTTGGATTGCGACGGAGGAGGCTGGGTTGGTGAGTTCTCTGTCTGCGAAGCTGAATTCTCCTCTTGTACTGATGATTCCGCTATGATCTTCGGGGTTTTATCTTGATAACTTCTGGAAACACCTCTCTCAGTAGCATCTTTGCTCAGTACTATCTTTTTCTCTAGGTTTGGAGGATGAAGAGTCTCTGAGTGAGATACTGGTCCTGAAGGATCATCACACTCAGCATCAGCGTTTCCTACAGGAACCGGTGGATCAAAGTTAGCATCAACTGCTTGATTAATCGCTGCATCTTCAGCTTCAACTATTTGACTCATAGCAGCTTTAACTCTTGGATTCATAGCTGCATCTTCAGCATCAACTGTTGGATTCATAGCTGCATCTCCAGCTTCAACAATTTGACTCATAGCTGCTTTAACTATTGGACTCATAGCTGCATCTTCAGCTCCAACAATTGGATTCATAGCTGCATCTCCAGCTTCAACAGTTTGTTCCATAGCTGAATCCTCAACTCGTTTCACTGTCTTGGGATGTGGCATTGCCTCTTGCTTAACCTTTGGATCCAGTTTACCAACCTTCTTCTCTGCGGGTGACTGAACTTCGGCTGTACTAGAAGACATTTTTGCTGTAGTGGCGCTTCTCATGACACGGCCGTATTTAGGAGGAAAAGACTTGCCATTGTACAATTGCACACACCTGGAGCAATGCCACTCAGATTTCGGAACTCCTTTCATATTGTGAGCTTGTAGACATTTCAAGTGATATCCCTTTTCACAAGCATCACAGATTAGCACGGTCTCTACTTCATTGATATTTCCGAGACACATTTGGCATGTCATTGCTTTACTCATGTATTCTCTTGAAGGTGGTTTCCACAAGACATTTTGTTTAGCCCGCGGTTGCAGAACTTTATGGATTAACTTGGCAATTTCAGCATGGTTGTTGTTTCCAAAAGGTGAAGAAGTTTGACCATAACTTACGCCTTTCATGCCTGGGAATGCACCTGGTGGAGTTTGAGACATAAATGGTCTAAAGGTCGGATCTGTGACTCTGGAAGAACTCTGAACAGGAACTTTGCTATCTGATGCAGTACCAAATGATATGGTGGAGGAACTCGAATGAGGTTGGGCAGACCATGTTGTAGCATTCCCATAGTAATTTCCAGCAGGAACTGCTGGTTCAGAAGAAGAGGTAATAATTTAGAGATGATAGATACTTGTCAATGAACAGATAAAAAACAGAAGATATGAAACTCGAACTCAAAATGGAAACCTCATGGACGTTTCCAAGTTTCAGTTAGCAAAAAAGAACTGATAACCAGGATTAGCGAGAGAATATGCCAAGTGTCAACAGAAAATGTAGAAATCACCAGTAAGCTTTCTACTGAGAACAAAACACTCTGATAATGGAGGATTAGTTAAAAAAAATTAACCAAGCAATGGGCAATAGTACTCAGATGTTGCACTATGAGCATTAAGTTTTTTTAACTTCTAACATATAAAGTATAACCATAGCAAATCAACTAAATGACCAAACAATTCACCAGCTAACACCAATTTTGAGGCTATCTTTTCTAACTGATCATATCATAGCAAAGAATATCTCTAGAATACAAAATAGGGAATAGAACAACAAGCTAAGAAAAGTGGAGATACCTGGTGCCTGAGAAGGACCGGTATGCATATCTGACTTAAACAGTGGTCTCTCTATCCTAGGTTGTGTTATCTTAGATGCATCCCTAACAAAATGGCTTCCAGGAGCAGGATTAACAGAACTAGTGGTTGCCTTCACTTCACTATTAGGCCACTGATGTGAGGTAGAAACATGATTCGCTGCTGCAAAAAATCATAGAGTGGTCAACTCTTCGAAGTTATATTACCTGATGGTTAATTAAAAAACACTGATCGTAAATGTAGTCATACCCGGAACTGATGAATGAACCGTAGATGTATATGTAGTAGATACTACTGGGTTCTTCTTCGATTCTTCCATCTGGAGAGAAACAAAAAAACATCTTTATACCAACAAAAATTGCTACTTTGATTAAATCTGAAAACATCTCTATAGAGAAAGGAGACAAACCTTTCTCTTCCCAAGAGAGAGCTTCTCAGAGATGGTTAATTTAGGAGCTCGGAACCCTAATCGCTGATCTTTAACCTTAGCATTCAAACCCAGATCTTCAATAACAGCACCAATAGCATCCCTAGAGATAATATCTTTCGGAGTGAACTCTTGACACATATCAACCAATTTCGATTTAGCTTCAACCATCAGCTCAATCTCAAGCTCCGTCGGGTTTTTCCCACCTCGGATCTTTCGCAATGCCGATAAAACGAGGACGATCTCCGCAACTCTGTTCACTTCTTCGTCAAAACGTGGCTTCTTCGCCGGCGGTTGTTCATCATCCACCACCACAACAGATTCGTCCACTCCGTCTCTATGCTCTTCAGATTGAAGATTCACCGGTACATCGCTAATCGCCACATCCATCTCTAACGAAGGTGAAAGAGAAAGAGATCCGCGGAAGTAGACGAATCAGAGAGAGAGAGAGAGAGAGAGAGTGAGAAGAAGAGAAACCCTAGAAGAGAAAGATAGAGAGGGAAGAAGATCTGGGTTTGGTTTTGTTTGTTTTAAAAAATTTGAAAAGGGAATTAAAATGTGATAAAAACCTAATAATTTTCGCGGGTAAAAATTTGGGGGAAAAGTTATAGAAAGGACGACGAGGACGAGTGAGTCGATTAACCAAATTTTACAATTTTTGCAGCAGCGAGACGATGATGAGAGAGAGGCGTGCGCTGCTGCTTCGGCTTCTTTATTTTTTCTAGAGAGATATCAAAAATTAAAAAATCATCAGCTGTGCAAATTGTTTTTCTGGGTTTAAAGTTGGGCCTTCTTATTATATAAACAGGCCTTACTATATACTTATTCCTAAACAGGCTTAGGGAAACTGGGCTTTTATGTTTTTTTTTTTTTTTTCCTTTTTTCCCCGTAATAGAGGTTGAATACCAAACCGAATCAAAGTTTCTTTAACCAAATCTCTAATCATAATTAAGACATGCAAGTTATTTTATACCGGATTGCAATCAACCGTTGAGAGGGCCTTGAGGCTTTTGGTTCATCAGTTAAAGAGTGTAAAGGCTGCATATAGCCTTATACATTAGTTTTGAGATAAAAATTATTTAATATGGTCATGTGTGTTGCAAAGAGAGTTTACCCTATGCAGAAATAAATTCTTCCAAAAAAAAAAAAAAAAAACTGTTGCTACTTTAAGATTCTAGAATATTACAAGTAAAATTATATATGGTGGGTTTTTTTGTGTGCATGTAAAAAAAATGTCTGTCGTGAATTAGAATGTTGTGGGAAGAGAAGCATCATGTAATTGTTGTTCATCATAATTGTATAGACTACATGTATTTGAATACCATCATATTGCATTAGATCAAATATCTCTCATGATTAAAAACTTGTTAGAATGTCACTTCACTATATATTTTTCAAACTTGAAATTAGTAAATTATGTAATCTTACAATTTAATCCATCAAAAAGAGTTTCTCATAAAATTTGGATTTGAAAATTTGGTTAGTGGTTTTGTGATATATATATATATATATATATATATATATATATATATATATATGTATATATATATATATATATATTTGTTTGTTTCACATATACTTTGGTCAATTTATATCAATAATTGCTCTTAATATGAACTAATGTTTGGTCAATAAAAAAACCAATAACAAAATGATGACATCACCAAGGCATTACTAATGACAAGTTAGAGATTCACAATCATGATCATCATCTATCAATAAAGGATATAGTGGCTTCAAAGTCGAAAGTGATATATAGGAGAGTAGTCAGGTGTTTTGATGGGTGCACTTGTAGCCATAGTTTTAGTGTCATTTATTATCTGAACACTATCATTTGAAAAACATCCAATAATATAGTGGCCTTCATATCATGAATAAGATTCATATCAAGTATAAATAAATCCGCCAATTCGATACATTGGAATTTAATTAGAGGATTTCTCCCTCTATTATGTGGTGGATTCATTTTGGTTTGGAACACATGAGTGTTTGTTACTTCTTTAATATCCATGACGATAAAGTTTACGTTTGCCTACATATAGAGATTTTCTTATGATGTCCAAGTGGTCATAACACAACTTAGGAGTTATGGTATTATCTTGGGAGCATCCGAGTAGGTAATCCATACTTTCTTATGGGAACATTAACACAACTTGAACTTAAGACTAAATTATGTTTTTACTTCTCCTGAATAATGTTGAATATTTTTGTGTAATATTATTTTTTAACTTTAAAACATAGTGTGGCTTCTTGAAAAGGTATAGTAAGTTATTTTGAACAAATCATCGCAAGTTGTAAGATATAAAATCAACAAATGGTAGTCAACATTTTTCTCCCAAACTGAACATTCCAAAAAGTTTATTGTTCATTGAGATTTACGAAAAATTGAAAAAAATCCATAATGATACATTAAATATTTAACTATTATATCTTAAATAAAAAGTTTTCACTTCAAAAATAATACACCAACTAATTATATTCTCATATATAATTTAAAATTGTAACAATAAGAAAACCATAAGTCTATTAATATGTTATATTCTCTTAAAATAAAGTATAAAATTACATAGTATAAACTCAAGAAAATATTATATATATATATATATATATTAACATCATAGAAACAAATTTAAAATGCAACAACACATATATAACAAATAAAACCATGATTAAAAATACATGATTGTAAAATTTCCTCTGTCTTTATACATAGGAAATAAGATAATTATAATATATGGTTTTAATAATATTAATCTATAATCAATTTCAAATTAGTGAATTGACTAAAATAGTTTTAATTTAGTCTTATTTTAATTTTAACTTATATTAATATATAAATTAAACTCAAGTATAATGGTACATGTTAGATAGATAATTTTATTTTATGATTTATAAGAAAATGAAAATAAAAATAATAATAAGATACAAACTATCGAATAAACTTTTTTTAACAATTGTGAATTGATTTTATCATAATGATATATAAACCGTCTATTAAAAGACACGAGTCTTATGTAGATCCTATATAATAAGTTCTTGATGCATTTTCAAACTCTCTCAAATAGAACCAATTCTCCCACCACCTTTGTAAGAAAATATGTTTATTATTTTTAATTAACTTCTAATTGTGAAAGACACTAATCATGATCATCTCATTTATGGATGTCATAAAAGTAAATTAATATTAAAATTTATAGATACTTCTGTTTTGGAGATTTAAAGACACTAATCTAACTTTTTACACATTTAAAGAAATCCTTTTTTTTTTTAGACACTCCATAGAAATGAGTCAATGACTAATGAGGAATTGAGGATGGTATAAAGGATCTAAACCTTTGTCCGAGTTGTCATCCAAATGAAAATCCTAAAACCTAATTTTTGATCATTCTTTATTATTTGGTTAAGAATAAATATTCAAATACATCATCTATCATCTCCTCCGGAATCGGCATTTTTTTATATGCTTCACTTGAACATTGCGAGTCACAATGCATATGCTAGACTAGACCAAAAAGACCATGAGTTTTAACATTTGAGAGAAAGGAAGAACTCCACTTATGCTAAGACCAAAGAAGAAACATAAAGTTGATGATGATAATATATAAAGGTTAAAAAAAGAAATCTACACTTTAACACAACGAGAATGATATATAAAGTCGAAAAGGAAAAATATTAAAACACAAATCGTTCGTTGGATTCAAGACCTAAAACTGATGATGATGATGGTGATATACAGTAACGCAGATACATAATATATACATGTTTAAGTCCATCATTATATTGCTCATACATTTTCATATCTGCATTAACCATACAAAAAGAAGAAAACCTCCCAGTAGCATATGGTCTTCATTCTTTCCTCCGGTGAAGCTACGTCCTCCGATCCGGAACATCATCTTTTTTAAAAAATTTTTTAAATATTCCTAAAAGAACTCATCGATTCATCGAGAAACCAAAGTCATCATCGTCTAACAACATTGAAGAATATAAATTATTATTATTATGAGTCCCTCGATGATGATCCACAGAACCAAAATCATCATCAGATTCTCCTTCTCCCAACATCTCAATCATCTCCACAGCTTCTCTCATCTCCATTCTCCTCTCTTCTTCTTCTTCGCAACATCTCAACCCTATCTTCAACATATTAATCATTTCCGCTTTACAGTTCTTCATCCCTTTCATTCCCTTGTCGAACACGTCACCTGTTTTCTTCTCCCTAACCATATCGTTCACCCAAGTCACAAGGCTCATGTTCGGATCATAACCTTGCGTTAAGTAATTCTCAGGGAATCTCCCTGTCAAAAGCTCCAATATCAACACACCAAGCCACCAGACATCTGTCTTCTTCGTTATGATTTGTCCTTTCGCGGGTCTGTACTCTGGCGATTTGTATGCTGTCATGAAGTTATGTGCGTGCTCTGAGCTCATCACCGGTCTTAGAGCGTAATCTGTTAACAACGGCTCGAATGATTCGTCCAAAACAATGTTCGATGACTTTATGTGACCGTGAGGGATTGTTAGTGTAGGTAACTCCTCGAACAAGTAAGACAAACCCTTTGCTACTCCTTTTATGATCTTTAGACGCGTTATCCAATCCAATCTCGTGGAATCATTTGCTGAGAACATATAATTCAAATAGTTAGGACTCACACATAACATATATTATTGCAAAATGTAATGTTAAAACATACCATGAAGATGGCTTGCCAAGCTACTGTTAGCCATAAATTGAGTGACTAGAAGCTTCTCTTCTCTACGGTAATAGTAAGCGATGAGAGGCAATAGGTTAGGATGGTTTAATCTCCCTAAACGTCTCATATGCTCATGAAACTCGTCTCGTCCAACATTGTTCATATGTTTATACCTCTTCACGACCAAGGTTTGTCCACTAGATATCGCTGCCTTGTATGAAGCACCAAACGTTCCACTACCAAGAACTTCAGCTGAAGCTCTAAGAAGATCTTGAAGACCAAATCTTTGAATGTCTTCCCTCACAAATAGAAGCCTGCCTCCTGCCTCAGGCATCGATCCTCTCCTTGTGCGATTCACAACGGATTCCGCAGGTTTATTGGTCTTGTTTGCGGATTGATGGTAATTGTAGCTCTCTATCCTTTCCTTTCCCGCAGAAGGATAACCTGACAAGAACCTTCGTCTTCTTGTTTGAATGAAACAGAACACAAGCGCGATGATCACTAGTATTATGCCAATAACAATCAAAATGATTGCTAAAGTGTAAAAGGATCCGGTCTTTTCCACCATGGGAGGAGGAGTAAGAGATTTTGGATCACTAGGAGATACCGGAACATCAGGAATTTTCGGAGAAGAAAGGGAACATGGACTCAAGGGAGCATCACACAAATCTTTGTTACCTACAATTTACAAAACACAAAACATTAATGTCATGGCATATAATTAAAAATGCATCAACTCTTGAAAGATTTTATGCAAATTCTATATTAAAATGTTATTTTTTGTTTGTTAAACTATATGAAAAATGAATTAGAAACCCAAGTAAACGAATCCACCAGTTGCACATCTATATATAAAGTTTTTTTGTGAATTGTGATGTCGACATTACATTTAGATAGCATTATATGATAATGTTAACACATAGAACATTGAAAATGTTACCTGCAAAAGAGCCTGGATCCATGTTTCGAAGGCTTTCAGGTATAGGTCCGTCAAGGTCATTGTTTTCAAAGCTAGCTAACTTAAGATCCCTCTGTTGAAAATATGGTATTTGCCCTTGAAATTGGTTACCATTTAGCCTCATCTCCAAAAGCATAGGCAAAGTGGCTAGAGAAGAAGGAATTGTTCCTCGGAACGCGTTATTTGCCAACAATATTTTCTTCAAATGCGGCATACCTTGAAATGCATCCGCTGGTATCTCCCCCGAGAATCGGTTATTAGACAAATACAAAGACTTCAACGAACTAAACCTCTTAACATGAGGCATTGGTCCATTGAAGTTATTGTTCATGAAGCTTATGGTACGTAGATTCTTCATAGGAACCAATGGGTCGAGGTTTAGTTTCCCAGTCAAACCCATTCCTTCGAGTTGTAACCCCCAAACGTAATTGCTACAAAGAACACCAAACCAGTTCGCTGTATTTCCTTGACATGGTGATGTTAATGGATCCCAACTACTAAATTCTGAACCATTTGCTAATGTATCTTTGAATCTCAAGAGACAATCTGCATCTGAACCTGGCACAACCACCTGTGACATTGCCACCGGACATAACACGGTGGTAAAGATGATGAGGAAAATGCAAGAAAGTAGATTTTTCTTTGATGCCGTGTTACACGCATGCATAACCAGGTTCTCCCAATTTCGCATTGCGGTTACACGCGCAATGGAATCGATTTGATCGCTGCAAAATCTCTTTTCTTTGTTTTTTTTCTCTCTTTCGTGAAAGCCAAGAAATTGTGTGAACGGAAGAGAGAAGAACAAAACCTACCAAGAATAGACAAAGCAAAATATTTAAATTGGCAGAGCTAAGATTTTTTTTTTTTTTTTTTTGGATTTGTGTCATCTTATGATTATTATTAGGTGAGAGAGAGATCTTTGGATAACCATTCAATTAGCTTGTTTTAACGTATAAGTTATATATACATGTAATCCTTGTTGTTCTGATTTGTCATTTGCTTTTGTTCCAACCAAAATAATTTTTTCCTCTAGATGAAACTTAATTTTGGTATAACTGATTTCAAGAATTAGGCACGAATATATGATGAGGGTATATGAACGAATTAAACAAGTAATATGTTATATGTTATATAACTTGTAGGGTACTAGAGATTTATCAATCCAACCATGCATCATATGATATGTTTTTTCTATACATTGTAAAAATTAGTTGTTTTGCTCCTTTTCGTCATGTTTGATAAATTAACGATAGGTTTGGTTAGCCATGCCAGGGGTAAAACTTAGGCTAGTCTTCTTCTTCTTTTTTTGATCCGAAACTTAAGTGTGTCAGACTCTTACATAGAGATCTAGTAAGGAACTTTTTGTTATCTTTTCAAAAGTCTAGTAGAGTAATCATAGATGATGACTTAGTAAATGTCCTTTTTGAAATTCTGTGATTTGTCAATTGTCATAACTCGGATGAGTTGATTTTTTTTTCCGACATAGTGTTGTTACTCGAGAGAACAAAATAAAACATTAAGGTGCATAGAAATTAAAGTACACTTATAGAAATGGGAGGTCAAATCTGAATTCTCAAATTCTTCAAAAACAACGCGGTATGGGTCAAAGGGCTTTAAAGTGATGGTGGGACAACTCAATAAGGTCGGCATGAGATCTTAACGTGTGAACTTCCCAAGTACACATTTCTGCTGCTTCTGCAGCGTCCGGGCCATGTCCATACACCATTTTGTTCGTGCAGCTGGAAATATTCTAAAGTGGATATTTGATCAAAGAGATATTTTTTCTAGACTTAACAGTTAACAGTGCATACGTATACACACGCACTATTTCAGTAGCATTTCCGCTTTAAATTCTCATCAATAGTTCGGTACGTAACTACAATGTATTGGATGAAGCATTAGTAGAGAGTAGAGACTATCCATTGTAGTTGTAATGTGTCAATACATTGAAAAATTTATAACTAAATTATCTGGGAATTCATTAATAATATATGCTGTATTACTCCGTATGTAATGAAAAGGTAAGTGGACAAATAAATGTTCTTGTTTTTATGTAGCAATATCGTATTGTATATACTAAATGAATAATTATTTGTTAAATGTTTTTTAAAAAATTATATAGTGTATGCATTTAGATTCATTGTAAATATATATATATTGGATAAGTGTGCCAATGTTATGATATGTACCATTAGTTAAACAACAAATCCATGATACATCCAAATGTATATATTTTTTTTTTTGAACACACTGATCTTTAAAGTTCGAACACGAAATAAAATTCACATTTATGTAAAAAAGGTAGTTGTATTACTAGTTACTACTAGTTAAAAAAATAATAATAATAATGGTAGGATAAAAAGGCAGGGAATAATCACAAACTTTTAGGCCTCAAAGTGAGAAGTGTTTGGACCAACACCTGGCTTGCACGTCTGGTGTCATCTCATCTCGTCTTTTTTCTTTTTCGATCTCATCTATGTATTAGGTCTCTGCGGACCATTTTACCCTCGCTTTTGGCTAATAGCTTAATACTGTACATTTACTAAAAGATGAAAAATTGAAAAAACCGAGTTGCTACAATAAAATTAGGAAACAATCTTACTATGGTAAACCCATCAAGCATAAATTTTAAGTTGAATTTATATCGTATTGCATTGCATGTACTATATAAATCACGCTATACATGTATATTATATGGTGAGTTTGGTGTTAACATTAACTATGTATAGTACTTTTATTATTCATTGAGGACTCATCAAGGTTATACCAAAAAGGGAAACAAAAAGATGTTTATTGCTTTCATACATCCGTCCACACATAGAATATAATAAATCCTCATCATGTTTAGTTTTACTTTATTTTCTTGAGTCATCGTAATTATTCGGTTCGTACGTTTGTTTAATTTTATTCCAAAGACTTTATAACATTAATATTATTAATTATTATGAAGAATCATGGGCTATTATTATTTATACTCTCTTGATAACAACCCTTTTTCTTTTCTTTTTTTGCTCGTGTTTCATTCATTTCTTGGTTTTTTTTTGTTTTTGTTTTTGTTCAAAGTATTTCATTCTATCACAAGGATTGGAATTACAAATACTATACATCAAAATACAAACAATATGAATTCATTTTTATTGTAGCGTTTTTAATGTTATAAATGTAGAACGCAACATTGATATATTATCATTAGAGAAAATGTCATTAAAATCCTGAACTTTATATTTTTGTTGATTTAAAGTATAAACTCTTTATCTCGTAAACGAAAACCTCATTCTTTTGTTGACTTCTAAATAATTCACAAACTTTTGTTGATTTGGCCTGATGAGGCACAACGTTTAGTGGCAAAATAGAGAAATCACACGAGATTAATTAGCCGTTAACGAGATCCCGTTAATAACAACATGATGTCGTTCAATCAGCCCTAAATCCCCAAATTGAAACTTGATTTTCATTTTTTCCACATCAAAAACCCTAGGTTTAGAGGTTTTAGGTTTGAAAAACGACATTGTTATTAACAGATTATCATTAAATGCTAATTAATCCTGCATAATTTATCTATTTGACAATTTAAAGTTGTGTCTCATCAGGCCAAGTCAACAAGAGTTTATGAATTATTTAGAAGTCAACAAAATAATGGAGTTTTTTTCCACCAGATAAAGAGTTCATGCTTTAAATCAACGAAAATATAAAATTCAGTATTTTAATGACATTTTAATTTGTCTTACGAGTTTTTTATTTGACATCGCCTCTAATCTTCTAAAAGAGCATTTTTCCCTATTATCATTCTTTTCCAAAATGATTTATCTTGATTCCATAATTTTTTTTAGGTAATTTTGTTGTATAGTCTTTTTTTTGTTTTGTTTAAGATTATAGAAAAGAATGATTAACAGAAGAAACAAAAACTGTTACAAGTTGAATGACGTAACAAAAAAAAGAAATTGACTCTGGTAAAAGATGGTCAGCCCACGACATTTCAACCACTCTCATTAACTCCAAAGATCTTTTTATTTAATTCAAAATTTAGCATCTCATGTTCCAACATTTATTATATGTTAATCATTCTATCATTTAGTATCAATGTTTTCATTAATATCTCAGATAATAATGAATGATGTAATGCATGACAAAATCTATTTCGGATCATACATATTACAGTTGTTTTACTCGTCGTCATACTAATATTGACTGCGACAAAATAATTTACGCGGCACAAAAAAAAAACAGAACACAAACACAACAGTGGCAAAGAAGTAAAATGGAATAGTCAAAGGGGTACTTTGGTTTGAGGAAAGAGATGAGGATAAAAATGAATTGAGGTGAGCGTTTTATTATTATTCCCCTCTCTCTGGGTGTTGTTAAAGTAGGCAAAGCAAAGCAAGTGGTAATCAAACAAAGCACTTCTCTCAACCTTCCAGATCAAAAATACCAACCAAATCTTTTTCTTGAAACCTCAAGAATCTCTCTCTTTCTGCAAACTCAACAACCATCATCAGGTCTGATTCTTGATTTCAAAGTTTCATTCTTTTTCCAATATCAAATCGAGTTTTTTTTGTTTTTCTTCTGTCGGTTGCTTTTGCTGAGTTCTTGTTTCTTTGATTTTCTTACTTAAAACGTTGTTGTTCCTCCTTGTTTCAATCTAATTGTACAAATACAACTTACTTTGTTTCTGGTTCATCAAGCTGTGTTGTAATTGAGTTATCAAGCTTTTAGGGTTTATGTAACAGTTATCTCTAAAAAATCTTTGAACTTTGTCCTATCTACAGATATTTGAGTTCATGTTTCTATCTTGTTTATAATTTTTCTCTACTGGTTGATCTTTAATTGAATCTATGCTACATAAAGATCCAACCTTTGTAAGATTTTTTTCTTTTTTCCTTTTCTTGAATAGTCTCTCCAATGATGAATCTTAAGATGAACGGTTAGGGTACTTCTTTAGTATCTTGTTTCTAAAACTAGCATCTCTCAGTATCTCAGAAACTGTTTTTTTTTTTTTTTTTTTTGTGTGTGGCAGAGATAGTTTCGATATGGAGGCTACACAGAAACATATGATTCAAGATGGATCTTCAATGTTTTACCATCCGCCATCTTCAGTTAAGCAAATGGATCTTTCTGTTCAGACATTTGATTCTTACTGCACACTTGAATCCTCTTCAGGCACCAAGTCTCATCCTTGTCTTAACATGAACAACAACAACAACAACAACAACAATTCTTCTTCAACCACAAGCTTTTCTTCCAATGAAAGTCCCATTTCACAAGCTAACAACAACAACTCATCCCGGTTTACTCATTCCCCTGAAGACAACAATAACTCTCCTTTAAGCGGATCTTCTGCGACAAACAACAACGAGACAGAGCTTAGTCTCATGCTTAAAGATTTGGAGACTGCAATGATGGAGCCTGATTTAGACAACAGCTTTAACCATCAAGGCGGATTTGGACAGCAACATAGAGTTGTTTCTTCTGCTATGTATAGATCTATGGAGATGATCTCTAGGGGAGATTTAAAAGGAGTGCTCTATGAATGCGCTATGGCCGTTGAAAGCTATGATTTGGAATTGACTGATTGGTTGATTTCTCAGTTACAGCAAATGGTTTCTGTTTCTGGTGAGCCTGTTCAGCGTTTAGGAGCTTATATGCTTGAAGGCCTAGTTGCTCGGTTAGCATCTTCTGGTAGCTCTATCTATAAAGCTTTGAGATGCAAAGACCCGACAGGTCCTGAGCTTCTTACTTATATGCATATCTTGTATGAAGCCTGCCCTTATTTCAAATTCGGGTACGAGTCTGCAAATGGAGCTATAGCTGAAGCTGTGAAGAACGAGAGTTTTGTGCACATTATCGATTTCCAGATTTCTCAGGGAGGTCAGTGGGTGAGTTTGATCCGTGCTCTCGGTGCTCGACCTGGTGGACCTCCTAAAGTTAGGATCACGGGTATTGATGATCCAAGATCATCGTTTGCTCGACAAGGAGGTCTTGAATTAGTCGGACAGAGACTCGGGAAGCTAGCTGAAATGTGTGGTGTGCCATTTGAGTTCCATGGAGCTGCATTGTGTTGCACGGAAGTTGAAATAGAGAAGCTAGGAGTTAGAAATGGAGAAGCCCTCGCGGTTAACTTCCCGCTCGTTCTTCACCACATGCCTGATGAGAGTGTAACGGTGGAGAATCACAGAGATAGATTGTTGAGACTGGTCAAACGTTTGTCACCTAACGTTGTGACTTTGGTCGAACAAGAAGCGAATACAAACACTGCGCCGTTTCTTCCACGGTTTGTCGAGACAATGAACCATTACTTGGCGGTTTTTGAATCGATAGATGTGAAACTCGCTAGAGATCACAAGGAAAGGATCAATGTTGAGCAGCATTGTTTGGCTAGAGAGGTTGTGAATCTTATAGCATGTGAAGGTGTCGAAAGAGAAGAGAGGCACGAGCCACTAGGGAAATGGAGGTCTAGGTTTCACATGGCGGGTTTTAAACCGTATCCTTTGAGCTCGTATGTGAACGCAACGATCAAAGGATTGCTTGAGAGTTATTCAGAGAAGTATACACTTGAAGAAAGAGATGGAGCATTGTATTTAGGATGGAAGAATCAACCTCTGATCACTTCTTGTGCTTGGAGGTAACCAAATAAAAACTTTGCTATGGTTTGAGAAATTTATGAGAGATTAGAATCTGTTTGTAAAAGTTAAAAGAAAAAAAACTCATGATCCGAAGACACAGTTGTCAAATGTTGTTCTAGTAAGTGTTGTTGATGACCCCATATGTTTTAATGTTGTATGTTTTTCTAATTTTCAAACAAACTATGATTTGACATCAAACTTATAAGTTACAACTTTGTGTGTTTGATGTGAAAAATTAATGATAACTTTTCTGGTTTTAAATAGAAGGGATGATTCACTTTGTTTATGTCGTTGTTAAGCACGAGATTAGGATAATGGAGACCCTGTGCTTTTCAAGCAATCATTAAGTTGATGTAACACCAGACATACTAATTGATTAATCGGATGTCCTAAAGAGTAGAGCGTTTTAACCAATTTGAAGGCGATAAAAATGTTACTGTAGTTACTCAATCGAGCGTTTTAATGCGCGTTTGAAAATTAATGTAAATCGAACGGTAACAGAAAGAGAGAGAGAATCCGATTAAGTAACCATCGTTTCAAGGTTTTTTAGTCATGAATATTTGTAGTTTTTTTGCGGCTGGAGTAAAAGTAGTTAGAAAAAGTGGTTAGAGAGATAATAAGACAGAACCGAAAAAAGTTTGTTACTCCTATTTGGTTAAAGACCAGAACATTGAAATTATGGTTTGATAAGGTAGTAATTCCAAAAAGATCGTGTTGTTCAATCGTCTATTTCATCAAATCGTTCGATTGGTAACAACAACTAATGAGATTGGTTCAACTTCCAACCACCAAATTAGATTTACCAATCAACCTTAAGTTTTGCTACAAGTATGAACATGCAGAGAACTGTGTAATCAATCAATCTCGTCAACAGACAACACTGTCCCATTTTGTAAAAGACAACAAATGGTATAAGAAGAGATGAGTAAGGAGGAATGTGAACAAAATCTAAATTAAAACCGTTTCCCCAATTTTCTAAGTTAATTTTGATTATATAATTCTTGGTCCATTCTTTTTGTATATGGTCAATTTTGTTACATTGATTTATAAAACCTATACTTGGATCCCGATGTATGTCATGGTTACGTAATCATTCGTCAGACAAGAAAAAACAAAACTTAATGTTTCTAGAAATTTGTTTGAAATTATCTTTGTCGTCTTTGACCCTCAAATCATATATATAAAAGTAGAGTTTCAGTCTCTCCTTATTGGTCCACTTGACAATGCAATTTTAACAATTTTTTTTTATTAAAATACAAATTTAAAACAATTAATTTTCACATTTAACTCACATAATATAAAACTGAAATCTTTATAGGTTCTCCTTATAAATTATGCATTAACTTTATTTCTCCACTAAGTTGTATTAATCAATTGTATTAAAACAAAACAATAAATTAGAATTGTAACTCTCATTTTTCTAAATGTAATTTTTCATAATTTCTCTTCCTATAAATACTCATTATCTTATTCTCTTAGTCTATCACTCTTTCATTCTCTCATCTTCTTCCACTACTCTCAAATCTCTTTTTTGTTTTGTTTTGTATTTTTTTTTGTTATTGTTGTTATATGGATTATAAAAAATCAAATCAAATATCATTGTAAAAGCTTAGTTTTAGAGTTTGTATGATATGTATATCTTATATATTTATTTTAATCTTTTAAAATGTTTATCTCCATTTTCTATTTTATATTAACATCTTATAAGTTATTATTTTCATACTTCCTTACAATGTCCACCACACAAAAAGATCATAAAGTTGAAATGATCCATATGTAATTATCTATTATGTCTCTGGTTATCTCACATATTCATTTATCATTTTTAATAATTTATAAAGATCAATATAATATCATATATATATAAGTAGAGTTTCAGTCTCTCCTTATTGGTCCACTTGGCAATGCAATTTTAACAAATTTTTTTTTTATTAAAACACAAATTTAAAACAATTAATTTTCACATTTAACTCACATAATATAAAGGGCAATTCTCAAAAATAGCACAAATTTAAGTTTTTCTTCCAAGCTTAGCACACACTCTCATATTTTCCAAAACTAGCACACATACTCTAATTAAATATCAAATACTAAAATTATTAATTCATCATCAATATTCTACGTGCTTTCTTAGCCCAAGTGAAAATCACGTACCTCTTCTCCACATATCTTCGTCGTCTCGTTGTTGAGTGCTTACATGAGATCGGAGCTTCGACAAAATCGCCGGCAATCAATTCAAGCATTCATGTCTGCTGACATCCGCAGTTCCGAGCTGTGGCATGTGATCGAATTGGAAGATAAATCTGATTTTGAGAAGCTTCTCTCATCAGATAATTGGATCTCCATAACAATCTGTCTCTTTTAACCTGAAGAACTCCACAGTTTCCTGATTCAATCTACGCTCAATCTGCTTCTGATGCAGATGTTGCTTCCTCTCTTCCTTCGATTCGTAATTTTCTCCCTCTAATGGTGATAACGACAGAGAGAGTGAGAGGGAGATGATACTTAAGACGTTTGAGATTAGGAGAAAATTGACGAAGGAGATTATCAAAAATATTTTAGTGAGGAAAGGCAGATTTAGGATTAAGTATACAAGTAATGTGACTGATAGTTTGGGTAATTTTGTTGTTTATGTGATGATTGAAGCTGTAGCGTTGAAGTGGTTGCCGGAATTTTCAGATTCAAAGGTTTATGAAAATTTAGGAAGGATTCCGCAAAATTCAGGAAAGCTTTCTTAAACTTCAAGGTAACTTTCATAAAAAGTTAGGATTTCATGAGGACACTAAAGAAAGCTTTCCTAAACTTCAAGGTGACTTTCATGTTAACGGAAGCAGGAAATTGGAGTCACCACCATGCTGGAGACTTTGAAAATCTCATCACCATGCTTAGGTTTAATCTTAGTAGTGTAATCCTTTAACTTATTGTTATGTTGTATCTCTTATGTTCATAGCATTAGCTTTGTTTTAAGTGCTATTAACAAGGATTTTTATTCTGTTTTTCCTTCTTGTTTAAGGTCTATGTATTTTTTAGAATCCTTTCTGATTTCTTGCATCTTGAAAAACCAGCATCCAACAACACTTTCCACGAAATTTAGGAAAGATTTTACGAAATTCAGGAAAGCGTCATTAAACTTTAGGATGACCTTCATAAAAAAATTGGAACTTAAGGATGACCTTCATAAAAAGTCTGGATATTGTTAAGTGATATCATTACCTCTCACTAAGAGAGTAGCACTCAAATACACATTTCAGCTTCAAGATTACCCATGATTTTCCATTTCATTCACAATTCAGATTCTAATACCCAACAATTCAAGCCACCACTCATATCAAATTTTATTCATTACCCAACAATTCCCAACAATTTCAATACCCAAACATTGGTTTAGCTCTGAGACCACCACTCTTAGTCAAACGTACATATCGTAGAAGAATTTATTCTAGAATCTCAAAGAAGGTTCTAGCTGAGAACAGAGTAACGAGGACCTCGCGTCTCCGTTACACGGTAACGACGTGGCTTCTCCGACCAATCTTCGTTCTCCTCATAACTCTTCCATCTTCATTCTTCATTTTTCTTCTTCTTCCATCTTTGTTCCTCCTTTATTTCTTCTTCCATCTTTGTTCTGCTTCTTCTTCTTCATCTTCTTCCAATAATCATCAGATCAGATTGACTGCAAATTTGTCTAATTTTTTTAATTAAAAGCCATAAGAATCACGTCAGAAATCTCAAAATCTAAGATCAAAACTGATACATGAAGAAGAAGAAGAAGATCGGAAGCTTCACGTCAAGCATCATTGGAAGCTTTACTTAAGCTTTCAAAATTGTAAGTAACAAAATAATAATTAATTTTATTATTTATGAAAAAATCATAATAATGCTAGTTTTGGAATATTTGAACTTGTGTGCTAACTTTGGAAGAAAAACATAAATTAGTGCTAGTTTAGGGTATTTCTCTAATACAAAACTGAAATCTTTATAGCTTCTCCTTATAAATGATGCATTAACTTTATTTCTCCACTAATTTGTATTAATCAATTGTATTAAAACAAAACAATAAATTAGAATTGTAACTCTCATTTTTCTAAATGTAATTTTTCATAATTTCTCTTCCTATAAATACTCATTATCTTATTCTCTTAGTTTATCACTCTTTCATTCTCTCATCTTCTTCCACTACTCTCAAATCTCTTTTTTGTTTTGTTTTGTATTTTTTTTGTTATTGTTTGTAGAAACTAGGTTTCCACAATGAATTTGTTTAAGAGGGGAAACAAATTCAATAAGATAATCTTTCTAGAAAATAGATCTAAACCTTGAAATTAGAAGTAAAGAAGAAGAACTCAAAGGAATTAGGGTTTATCGCAAAGAATGAAAAGAGAACTCGATTATTGTATTAGATTCTGGATGATTTACAATGGAGAAGTCTCCCCTTATTTATACATGTTCTGAGATCACATAATATATTAACTTTCCTTAACGGACGAAGTGAAATATGGAAAACTGCCTTATTGCTTGAGTCGGCCGCCGCACCGAAGTGGACGTCGGTTCCTTCTTCTCCAAGACTACGCTTCATCCGAACTGATTCTTGATGACTTAATCGATCCCTTAACCGGATTCCCTTAACCGGATTCCTGGTTAAATAATCAATTAATGTTTCTGGTTTAGCTCGGTATGTTGGGGGTGCTAAATCCCGCACCAACAATTAGTCCCCCCCAAGTTCAGTATATTCGAGATTTAATTCGAATATTTTGAACTATAGAAAGAGAATATCCGATCTAATCCATAAAGTTTTAATTGATTATTTAATAAGACCTAGCTGCAATGTAACGGGCGAACTTGAATTTCGCTTAGAATAAAATTCTATAATAATAAGAGATTTTGCTTTGCTGCTCTATTCTGTACTTAGTCATTGTTTTATTATCTGAAAAATGTGTCAGAGGCGAGACGTCTCCCGGTTTACAACAGACAATTTTTATTGATTGATGGTAGAGAACATCGACTCGAGCCTCAAAAGTTGGCGACGAAGTGTTAACAAAGTGTGTTTAATCGGAGAGCGAGATACTGGGCTCGGCTTATCTCCTTTGCTTTAGTTCGGATGCCGGACTGCGAAAATATTCTCTGGGTTCGGCTAACCGTTCCGTCCGAACTAAAGTTTGGGTGCGAAATAAATACTCTGGATTCGGCTTACCCCAAAAATAAAAAGCGGGTGCGGAAAAAATACTCTGGGTCCGACTTATCCCTACATAGGATGGTCAGGTGCGACTCTGGGTTCGGCTTATCCTGAAAATAGTGGTTCTTTATCCTAGCTGATCACCTGGCCAGGGTGTCAACGAAAGGGGCGAATTTAGTGTGGACTAATACTTTGTCCAGATCGGGCTGAGATATGATATATTATTTTTATTTTTTCTTTTTTATTTTTTCTTTTTTTTTATATTTTTTTATTTTTTGAGGAAAACTTCCCTTTTCCATCTTGGAAATAGAGGATGCACCGCATTAAATGCGCTGCGCGGTCTTTGAGAGTCATTCTCGGGACCTCGCGAAAATCTCGCTGCACGCTGATTGGTGGGTTCAGCGGCGGTTACTGTCCTAATCCTGTATAAATAGGATTGAGAATTTGGGAAGATCATTCTAAAAACCACAACTTCCCTAAATATTGAGAGAAAAAAATGGTGACTACTCGATCTGCGTGGCTGAGACGGGCTCGGGAAAGGTTGGCCACTTCGTCGAGCGGTTCCAATCGAGCCGAATCGTCAGATAACCCCTCCGCCCAAGAGGGTGTAGAGACTTTCCGAGTCCGCGCACCTATCCCACATGTCGATATGGCGGGTGTAGAAGGGAGTCCTGTGTGTCAGGAACTCCGAAGGTATCAAGCTCGCCGATACAGGCTGGGGGCGCACGTTATGGCGAGGCGCCGCAGATTGGCCGAAGTCTGTCGGCTTTATCGTTTGGACGGAACTATTCGGGTCCTGAACGAAATAATCGCCGAGGGCTTCTACTTGGAGAAGTGGCGCATGACCGGGCTGCTTGCCGCGCGTGCGGCGTGCCAAGAGCTGGTGGGGAACATGGAGGTGCCTATTCTTTTGGAAGCCGACTGTCAGCCTCTCCAAGATACCGCGCACCTGCTTACCGTGGATATCTGGGCCTACCGGACTTCTATAGAAAGGTTAAGGCGGTACGCCAATTTTCTGGAGTCGGCTGGCCCGATTTTCTGCGAGAGGCACTTGGGTGAAGGCCCGTGTTCCTTTTTGGAGGACCTGGTGTCAAGAGGTGTCGAGGTGCCGAGGGAAAGGCTGGAGACCCTGAGGCAATCCCGTCAGTTCTGGCGAACCGAACTGGATAAGGTAACGGTGGAAAAACCGCTGGCAGACGATCTGTCAGATCCGCAGCCTCCACTTCGTCTGCAGGATCAACCCAGACGGTGATGGTGGAACTCCGACAGTTCCGGATTCTGAATTCGGACGGTCTTTTTCTTTTCTCATCTAGGACCCTGAGTCGTCGGAGGGATTTTCTCCCTTTGCGTCTCTTTTCTCTTTTTTTTTTGTTATTAGTCAAAACATCCAAAGCATGTAATGGGGATTGACTTAGCTATTGAAACTTTAATTTTATTGGAATTATCAAACCGTGTAAGGGAAATTTAAATGCAAGTGGACTTTGGAATTTTTGTTTTGCACACCGGCTTGTCGCCGAGTCGAATAAGAGGAAGTTTTTAAACCGGAAAAAACTTTATTAATATATTAGCTGCATTCGCTTAGTCTTTAAAAGAAAAGGAATTGCCTACGTACCCCGAAGTGGGGATCAAGCCAACCGTAGTTCGTATTACAAATAAAAGATAAATGGAGTTCGGATTCCCGAAAACTCCTAGATAGAGTCGTAACAACGACTTAGCTGTAGTAGCGTTTCAAGTGGGCTGCGTTCCACGAGTTTTTGATCCGTTCCCCAGCCATGGTTACAAGTTCGTAAACTCCCGGGCGAACTGCTCTAGATACGAGATATGGACCTTCCCATCGAGCGCCGAGTTTACCGGCGTTTACTTCCTTGGTGTTCTCGAAGACTTCTCGCATAACCAGATCATCTTCGTTGAAACGCCGCTGACGAACAGTCTTATTGTAATATCGAGCCGCTGCGTCTTGGTAATGTTGCATCCGAACTAGAGCTTTGTCGCGCAATTCTTCGGCGAGATCGTTGTGGTCGACCAGCATCTCATCGTTAAGTTTTGGATTATCGACCATCATAGTGCGACGAAGTGTCGGGACCCCTGCTTCAGCCAGGGCGAGTGCTTCGAGACCATATGTGAGGGAGAAAGGGGACTGTCCCGTGCTTCGCCGCGGGGTTGTGCGGTATGACCACAGCACGCCATCCAGGTGATCTGCCCACACTCCTTTCCTTCGACCGAGTCGTTTCTTGAGCCCATCAACGATCAACTTATTCGTGGCTTCGGCTTGACCGTTGCCTTGCGGGTATCGAGGAGTCGAAGTGCTGAGACGGATTTGCCATTTTGTCAGGAAGCGTCTGGTGATCATCGAAGTGAATTGGGTACCGTTGTCGGTGACGATCTCATATGGGAGTCCGTGGCGACATATGATGTTCTTCCATATGAAATTGGTCACGTCTAAGGATTGGATCCTTGTGAAAGATTCTGCCTCCACCCACTTGGTGAAGTAATCGGTCAGCACCAGAACATACTTCTTGGATTTGGATGCCGGCAAAGGTCCTATGGCATCCATGGCCCAGCGCATAAAGGGATACGGAGCAGTGACGGTGTGTAATAGTTCGGGCGGGACGTGCCGCATGGGTCCATGGTGCTGACAAGCTTCGCATTTGGCCGCGAAAGTTTCACAATCGGCCATCATGGTGGGCCAATAGTGTCCGTCCTTTTTGATTTTGAGAGCAAGTGCGCGTCCGCCAGAATGGTTGCCACCTTCGCCTTCATGCACTTCGATCATGATGCGTTCGGCCTCGTCCCGAGTAACACAGGTAAGGAACACTCCCGAAGCACTCCGGCGAAATAGTTCCCCGTCCAACAGGATGTACCTGGCACTTCGAGCCTTCAGTCGTCGAGCTGCCCATCGATCTGCCGGGACGGTGCCATCGGAGATGTAAAGTTTGATCTCAGTTTGCCAATCCTCGGGAGGCTCGATGACGTCCGCCATATCTTCTATTGGCTCGTCGACTTCCATCGGGATTGGGTCGTCGTTGATGAGGGCAATCTGGCTGTCCGGATCAATGCTGGGAGCCTCGATGCATTCAATGGGAATGGTACGCCGTAACTCGGGGTCAGAGCGGTTCGCCAGAGCTGCGAGTGCGTCGGCTGATGCGTTCTCGTTCCGTGGGACCTTCGTCAGAGAGAAAGACGTAAATTCGCCGGATAACGTGCGGACCAACTGTCGATATGCTCCCATTCGCTTATTTTTAGCGTCGAATTCGCCGCTGAACTGGCTGACTACGAGTTGGGAGTCACAGAAGACCTGCAGGTGTTTGACTCCAAGTCCCTGGGCTAGCCGGAGTCCTGCGAGAACGGCCTCGTACTCGGTTCGTTGTTCGATGCTTTGAAATTGAGCTTTAACGCCTGCTCGAGGATTTCTCCGGTGGGGGATCGGAGTATGAGTCCGACCCTGGATCCTTGATTTGTCGACGAACCGTCGACGAACATTGTCCATTGCTCCACCGCGGGAGTGGGATCGTCAAGCTCGGGCGACAGTTCGGTGATGAAGTCAGCCAGAACTTGTGACTTCAGACTTGGGCGAGAACGGTATTCGATGTCGTACTCGCTGAGCTCGACCGCCCATTTCGCCATGCGTCCGGATTGGAGGGGGCTATGAAGGATGGTTCGGAGTGGTTGTTCGGTAAACACGACGATAGAGTGCGATTGAAAATAGGGTCGCAGTTTCCGTGCTGCGACGATCTTTGCAAGGGCCAGTTTCTCCAGCGTGGAGTATTACGATTCCGCGTCGTTTAGCGCTTTGCTTGTGTAGAAAATGGGCTTCTGGTCTCCGCGGTCGTCTCGGACTAGTACCCCGCTAACTGCCGAACTGGAAACCGAAACATAAAGATATAGTGTTTCTCCGTCCTCCGGTTTGACTAAAACTGGGTGACAGGTGAGATATTCCTTCAACTGACGAAAGGCGATCTCGCATTCCTCGTCCCAATGGATATTCTTATTCCCGCGAAGAAGTTGGTAAAAGGGGAGGCACTTGTCCGTTGAGCAAGCGATAAAACGATTTAGAGCAGCGATCCGGCCAGTCAGGCGTTGTACTTCTCGCTTGTTGGTCGGTGACGGGAGTCCTAGTATAGCTTCGATCTGCTTAGGATTTGCCTCTATTCCCCGTTCAGTCACGATGTACCCCAAGAATTCCCCGGAAGTTACTCCGAATGTACACTTCGTCGGGTTTAGTTTCATCTGGAATTGATCCAAGATGTCGAAACATTCTGCCAGATGTTGGACGTGCTGTTCTGCGATCAGAGATTGGACCAGCATGTCGTCTATATAGACCTCTATGGTTTTACCGAGCAGATCTGCGAACATCATGTTTACCAAGCGCTGGTAGGTTGCTACGGCGTTTTTCAATCCGAACGGCATCACTTTGTAGCAGTAGGTCCCCCTATCTGTGATGAATGCCGTTTTCTCGCGGTCAGCTGAGCTCATGGCGATCTGGTTGTAGCCTAAAAAAGCATCCATAAATGAAAGCAGCTGGTTTCCAACCGTGGCTTCGACGAGACGATCTATGTGCGGCAGAGGAAAGCTGTCCTTAGGGCAAGTTTTGTTGAGATCGGTGAAGTCCACGCAAACTCTCCACTTGCCGTTTTTCTTTTTGACCACCACCGGGTTAGCCAGCCAATCAGGGTACTGGACTTCCATGATTTGATCCGCCTTGAGTAGTCGTTCAACTTCGTCCTGGACTGCCTTGGCTCGATCCGGGCCCAAGCGCCTGCGCTTCTGTCTGATCGGCTTGGACGTGGGGTCGATATTGAGCTTGTGGCACATGACTTCGGGGCTTATCCCGACCATGTCCTTTGTTGACCAGGCGAATGTGGAAGCCCGAGATTGCAGGAAAGCGATCAGCTTAGTCTTTATGCTTTCATCGAGTTCGGCCCCGATACCGACAGTTCGCGAGGGGTCGGAAGGGTCAATATTCGCCTGTAGGATCCGACACTCCGGAGACTTGAGGCGATCCCGCTCTGGCTTTCGGGGACCGGTGAGATGGTCCCCGCTCTGTAATTGCTATGCGGCCTCCGTCTTCCTCTGCTTCTTTTCGATAACAGAGCAGGCTCGGGCCACCCTCTGGTCGCCGTAAAGTGTGCCAATTCCTGTAGGAGTTGGGAATTTGAGGCAGAGGTGATAGGTCGATGGTACGGCCTGCATCGCATATATCCACGGTACCCCCAAAATAGCGTTGTAGATTGGTGGTGCATCAACGACTGCGAATTTAGTCTTCCGGGTCACTTCGCCGGCTCACACTTGTAGTTTTACGTCTCCCATCGACATCTTGGCGACCCCGTCATAGCCCGTCAGCGTTCGAGTTTCGGGTTTTAGTTGGTTTGGTGTGACGCCCATTTTTTCTAACGTTTGCCATCAGAGTACATTGACGGTGCTCCCAGTGTCAATCAGGACTCGTTCGACGTCGAAGTCGCCCATCGAGACTTCGATAACCAAAGGGTCTGAATGGGGGTGTTGGATCCCTTTGGCGTCCTCCGAAGTGAATGATATCGGGTCCGAACAGAGTGAAGGCTCGCTCGGAGCGGTTTGAAGGGCGCAAATTTGTCGTGCCCTCTTCTTCAGTGCGCGAACGGAGTCTGCACAGTCCTCTGGTGGACCAAGTATCATGGTTATTCGTCCACGGGGAGGGGAATTGACACGCTCCGGGTTTTGCCCCGTCTGTCGCTTGGGAGGGCCAGGCAGTTCGTCTGCCTGGGGCTCCTCTTCCTGGTGATTCACGGGTGCTTGGTTGGCCAGCTGTTGGGCAGCGTTGGGTGGTCCATCATAGCCCCGTCCGCCGCCTACACCACGGCCTCGGTTAGATCGTCCTCCGCGCCATCCGCCTCGGCGACCTCTGCCTCCACGGGCGCTTTTTGCCTGATAAGTAGCTTCGACTTCGCCAGAGAGATACTTGGCGTACAGGTAGTTCTTCAGGTGGACGCACTCTGGTGTGGAGTGACCGGGGTACATGTGAAAATCGCAGTAGAGTTCCTTCGGGTCAGACGGCTGCTTCTCTTGACCGTCCGTCTCGGAGACTGCGTGAATGACGCCCTTTTTTCGATCCTGAGGCTCGTGGTGCTTGCGGGGTTCGTGGTGTTCGACCCGGTTTTTAGCCTTAGGGGGTGCGACGGTTGTTCGTCATTGGTTTTTGCGGCTAATCGGGCTTCCTCCTCCTCGTCGAGTGCGAATCTGGAGGCTCGATGCAGCGCGTCATCGAGATCCTTGGGTTCCCGGATGTTGAGGTCCTTTCGTAACGGTGATCCAGGGATCAGGCCCTTTCTGAAGACTGCCATTGCTGCATCCTCCGGGACGTTGATCTTTGTCAGTTTCTCCTTGAATCTGTTCAAGAAGCTGGCGATGGGTTCCCCCGTTCCTGGGCCATCTCCCATAGATCAGAACTTGTCACGCCTCGTTCGATGAGGATTCGGTAGTTCTTGAGGAAGGTCTTGGACAACTGCTCGAAGTTGTCGATCGAGTTCGGCTCGAGCCTTGTGAACCATACCAAGGCAGGGCCGGAAAGGCTATCCACGAATAGCTGACAGCAACCGGCGTCCCTCTGTTCGTCGGTGAATCGTGCTTTTGACATGGTCGCCATGAAGGATGTCATGAACTGGACCGGATCTTTGTCTCCCTGGTAGATCGGAAGCTTCAGCTTGACGTTGAGTGAAGGCTGACTGCCGAGTTACTTCGACAATCCTATCGATCTCCGGGGCTGTGCTGATAGCTCGATGGAGGAGCGTGTTCATACCGCTAATCTGCAACTTGATTTCTTCGAGTTCGAAGCAAGGTCCGGAGTTTGCAGGGCGGATGATCGGGGCGGCCAAGCCCTCATGTATCCGCAGATTCGGATTCTTCGGTCGGATACTCGACGTTGTCTAAGGGGGAGGATTCCTCTGCTCGAATTGTGCGTCCGAAAAGTCGAGACGACGAGTGAGACCGCCCAAGTTGAGTGCTGATTGTCCAGCAGAGACTTGCGATGGGGTTGTTTGGGTTACGATGGCATCGACTATGCGGTTGGTGTCGGAGATCATCTGATACATCTCTTTCGTCATGGAGCCGAACAAGATTCTGAAATCCTCCATGGAAACAACCTGCGGGTTCTGGACCGCTGGCGTGGTATGAACAGGGAGGTTCCCGTTCTGTGCGCTGATCTGCTGCTCCGTTACGCGAGCATCCGCCTCGTTATGGGTTTGTTCATCAGAAGGCTCCGTGTCGAGGTTGACTGGCTCTTCGCGAGTTCGTCCCGCATCCTGGCTGGTTTGCCCTTCAGATCTGACCCCGACTGGGAGTTCGGTGGAGGTTTCGGCCAGGGGAGTTTCCTAGAGAGTAACTTTTCTAGAGACGATTTGCGACCTCACAGACGGCGCCAATTGTAGAAACTAGGTTTTCCCAATGAATTCGTTTAAGAGGGGAAACAAATTCAATAAGATAATCTTTCTAGAAAATATATCTAAACCTTGAAATTAGAAGTAAAGAAGAAGAACTCAAAGGAATTAGGGTTTATCGCAAAGAATGAAAAGAGAACTCGATTATTGTATTAGATTCTGGATGATTTACAATGGAGAAGTCTCCCATTATTTATACATGTTCTGAGATCACATAATATATTAACTTTCCTTAACGGACGAAGTGAAATATGGAAAACTGCCTTATTGCTTGAGTCGGCCGCCGCACCGAAGTGGACGTCGGTTTCTTCTTCTCCAAGACTACGCTTCATCCGAACTGATTCTTGATGACTTAATCGATCCCTTAACCGGATTCCCTTAACCGGATTCCCGGTTAAATAATCAATTAATGTTTCTGGTTTAGCTCGGTATGTTGGGGGTGCTAAATCCCGCACCAACAATTAGTCCCCCCCAGTTCAGTATATTCGAGATTTAATTCGAATATTTTGAACTATAGAAAGAAAATATCCGATCTAATCCATAAAGTTTTAATTGATTATTTAATAAGACCTAGCTGCAATGTAACGGGCGAACTTGAATTTCGCTTAGAATAAAATTCTATAATAATAAGAGATTTTGCTTTGCTGCTCTATTCTGTACTTAGTCATTGTTTTATTATCTTAAAAATGTGTCAGAGGCGAGACGTCTCCCGGCTTACAACATATAATTTTTATTGATTGATGGTAGAGAACATCGACTCGAGCCTCAAAAGTTGGCGACGAAGTGTTAACAAAGTGTGTTTAATCGGAGAGCGAGATACTGGGCTCAGCTTATCTCCTTTGCTTTAGTTCGGATGCCGGACTGCGAAAATATTCTCTGGGTTCGGCTAACCGTTCCGTCCGAACTAAAGTTTGGGTGCGAAATAAATACTCTGGATTCGGCTTACCCCAAAAATAAAAAGCGGGTGCGGAAAAAATACTCTGGGTCCGGCTTATCCCTACATAGGATGGTCAGGTGCGACTCTAGGTTCGGCTTATCCTGAAAATAGTGGTTCTTTATCCTAGCTGATCACCTGGCCAGGGTGTCAACGAAAGGGGCGAATTTAGTGTGGACTAATACTTTGTCCAGATCGGGCTGAGATATGATATATTATTTTTTTTATTTTTTTTTTCTTTTTTATTTTTTATTTTTTATTTATTTATTTTTTTTTTTTTTGAGGAAAACTTCCCTTTTCCATCTTGGAAATAGAGGATGCACCGCATTAAATGCGCTGTGCGGTCTTTGAGAGTCATTTTCGGGACCTCGCGAAAATCTCGCTGCACGCTGATTGGTGGGTTCAGCGGCGGTTACTGTCCTAATCCTGTATAAATAGGATTGAGAATTTGGGAAGATCATTCTAAAAACCACAACTTCCCTAAATATTGAGAGAAAAAAATGGTGACTACTCGATCTGCGTGGCTGAGACGGGCTCGGGAAAGGTTGGCCACTTTGTTGAGCGGTTCCAATCGAGCCGAATCGTCAGATAACCCCTCCGCCCAAGAGGGCGTAGAGACTTTCCGAGTCCGCGCACCTATCCCACATGTCGATATGGCGGGTGTGGAAGGGAGCCCTGTGTATCAGGAACTCCGAAGGTATCGAGCTCGCCGATACAGGCTGGAGGCGCACCTTATGGCGAGGCGCCGCAGATTGGCCGAAGTCTGTCGGCTTTATCGTTTGGACGGAACTATTCGGTATGTTGGGGGTGCTAAATCCCGCACCAAGAATTAGAAGTTATATGGGTTATAAAAAATCAAATCAAATATCATTGTAAAAGCTTAGTTTTAGAGTTTGTATGATATGTATATCTTATATATTTATTTTAATCTTTTAAAATGTTTATCTCCATTTTCTATTTTATATTAACATCTTATAAGTCATTATTTTCATACTTCCTTACAATATTCACCACACAAAAAGATCACAAAGTTGAAATGATCCATATGTAATTATCTATTATGTCTCTGGTTATCTCACATATTCATGTATCATTTTTAATAATTTATAAAGATCAATATAATATTTAAAGATCAATATAATTATCCATTTATCCATTTATAAAGACTATTTTGTTTTGTGATCCAATTGTCAAATCTGCAGAGATCAATATAATATATATATATATATATATATATATATATATATATATTTTATGATTTGAGGTTGTTGAAAACAAAAAGAACATAATTAAACAATTGGTTTTTTGTGTCTTTAATCAAAATAAAAAATGATCCAAAAAAACAAAACATATTCAACTGGAACTTAAATATAAAAATAAAATATAATTTTAAAAATATCATTTCACTAGATTCTCTAAAGATGAAACCATTAGTATGAAATCTAGCACTATAAATTAAATTGATGAGTGAAAACCAAAAAAATATAAGTTATCCTTGGGATTTTAAAAATTATTGAGATTGAAGAATTCATATAATTTTATAAGAAAACTAATTTAGTTTGTCACTTCAAAAGTAATATTTTTTATTTTAAAATATTATGTGTAAGTGTTGAGTTTATATCAACAAACAACCAAATCATGTGAATTTTGATTCAGCCACTTGGTGTTCATTTTATTTTAGGTTATAAAAAATTAAAATATTTATTTATAATTAAAGACATGTAACTCCATTTAATTCAAATGTAACTTCTATCCAATAATTGTACATTAATTCATTCCTCCTACTAACTTATTATCTTTCAAGAGAAATTATTTTTGGTTAAATTTTAATATTTTTAATTTATTTTGGTTGGCTAAACTTATATTCATATTTTGGTTGGCTAAATTAATATATTTCTTATGTAAAATTATTGTTTATAATATATTTCTCATTTCAAAGTTTAAAGCAATATATCATATATATAAAAGTAAGGTTTTGGTCTCTCCTTATTGGTTGATTTTCATTTAATGTTTTCTATTTTTTTATTTGCTTTCTAATTGCTTTAAACAATATTTAAGATCCAATAAACACAATACATTTAACTCACACATTAAAATAAAATTATAACTGAAAATAAAATAAATTATGCATTAATCATATTCTACCACTCAATTTTATTCAAACACAATAAATTACTATTGTAACTTCATAGTTCTAAATGTAACTTCCATCATTTCTTATCATATAAATAAGCATTCTCTCAATCTATCATTCTTTCATATTGACATTCTTTTACTATCTCATTTTCACATTCTCTCATTCTCTTCTACAATACCTCAAATCATTTTTCGTTATTTTTGTTATTTTTTATTTCTTATTTTTGTTGTATGGGTTGTAAAAAAAAATGAAATATCATTGTAAATTGTTAATGCTAAATTTTAATTTTAGAGACTAAATGATATATATTTTACATTGTTCTTATTTTAAAAGATTTATCTCCTTTATCTAATTTGGATTATTATCTTATAAGTAATCATTATCTCTTCCTCTCCCACCAATATCAAATGTTGTTATATCTCATATGTGTTGTAAGAGTTTGATTCTATATTTTAATTTAGAAAGTATTATATATATATATATATATATATATAGATATTACATTGTTCTATTTTTTAAAGATTCATCTCCATTATCTAATTTGGATTACCATCTTATAGTAAACATTCTCTCCTCCTCTCCTACCAACATCAAATGTTGTTATATCTCATATGTGTTGTAACTTGTAAGAGTTTGATTCTATATTTTAATGTAGAAGTATTATATATATATATTTAACATTGTTTTCAATTTTTATTTTATTTATATAAAAAATATTTGTTTTATATTTCTTGCCTTTCTAATCTATTCATATTTAGTTTTAAATTTGCATAGTTAAATTTAAATTCACATATGTTGGTTTTAACAAAACAATCAACTTTATTTGAGAATTAGATGTTCCTATTCATTTTTAAACGATCAGTGTGTAACATATAAGCATTTTGTCTTGCAATCACAAGTTCCATTTCCATTGCTTAACTCCATGGTTAAACGATAATATATGTTGTCCTATTTGTAGGAATAACAACATACTTATTGTTTGTTCAAAAAAAAAAAAACATACTTATTTAATTTATTTAAAAGAGCAGATGATTAAACGAAATAAATATTTCTCCAAATTTTATAATTCAATCAGTGAGTGTACTTATTACTTTGAAAAACTTTTACATTGAAGTTCATAAAATCATATAAGAAAACTAAAATACTATATCACTTCAAATTTGGAAGGAAACACTTGGTATTCCTTTTTAAAAAAAGTCAAGACACATATAAAAATTTATGAATATTTAACTCACTTTAAAGACATTAAAGGTCATTTAACTCAAAAATAACTTTTATCCAATAATTTCATACATTCCTCCCACAAAAAAAAAGATATATATATATATATATATGTTCAAGATTGTATTTAAATATTACATAATTTTTTAGTTAGCTAAATTTATAGTCACATATATACAATATATATACATAAGAATTTATATTACTTATTAACACCATAATTCGACCCATTATTTGCTTAACTCAATATTGGTTTCAAAGCCAACTAAAGAAAAACAGAAACGTTCTTATTGATATTAGACCAAAACATGGGCATACAAACATAATCACTTACACGGAATATATTTTTAAAAAATAACTTATTATTGCAACACCAACGTATGAAGGGTTTACATAAGCAGTTAATTCCAAAATCTATAATACAATAAATGTATTGGAAACAATATCAGTCAATGATAAGATTGGATCCTCAAAAACAAGAAACAACATCTTCAAAATTCATAAAAAATAAACGCCACAATTATACACATCTGAACGAAATAGTATAAACATATAGTGTATAAATAAAAGTGACGGCAAAGCCCGTATATGCCTAATTAAAACGAAATAATACAAAAGAGAAAACGAAAAAGACAAAAAAAAAACAAGAAAATGCCAACTACACCACAACCCACGCGTTGCATGGGGAAGCACCTAATTTGAATTGAAATTTGAAGCTATTCTTTAACTAGATTCTCTGTTTCTTTAAATAACTAGATTCTCTGTTTTTTTAACACCAAATAACTAGATTCCCTGTTCATACCAAATAACTAGATTCTATATTTTTTTAAAGCTATTCTTTACTTTTTCCTATCAAATAGGTAATCTAATGTTCCAACTTTCAATTCAAGTAAAATTTAACTATAAATGGAACAAATCTATTTTGAATAATATAGGAAAATCTTCATTTATTGGTTTTTTAATATACAAACATCCTCGAAAAGAAAAAAAAAAAAAAAAAAAAAAAAAAGAAAAAAAAAAAAGAGAAGAAAGGTCCAACATTGCAACATTAGCAACCATGGCTAGATTGGTTCGAAGACTATGTCCATCTGCTAATCATCCCGAGACTCCTCTAAGATCAACGACAATCTCATCAAAATGTGCTGCATGTTATGAAGCTCATGAAAATAAGCAAGTCTACAAGTGTAATATGTGCGATTTGTGTCTCCACGAGGAATGCATCGACACTAACATCCCTTATCTTCATGCACACCCTCTCAAGCTCAACGGTATAAATTACTTACAGTCATGTTCTCTTTGCCACACCATTCCTACTTCAATAATTTATCAATGTTCACAATGTTCTTTTCGTATTTGTATCCCTTGTGCGAGAAAACCTCTTATCATTAGCCAAAGTAAAGCCCATGACCATGAACTCCTCCAAATACCGATAGAAGTCTCCTTCACTTGTTATGCGTGTGGGTTGTGTGTTACAGAATACCCGTATATTTGTCTTCAGTGTCTTTTTATAATTGATTTTGGATGCATCTACTTACCACGTGTTATACGCATCAACAGACACGACCATCGTATCTCTCGTGTTTCTTCTCTTGGCCCTGGGAAGTGGATTTGCGGGGTATGTTATGAGCATGTTAATGGAGAGTATGGTGCATATTCTTGCTTGGTTTGTTCTTATGTTGCTCATTCAAAATGTGCAACATCTATTTATAGTTGGGATAGGATAGAACTGGAAGGGGTACCCGAAGAAGAAGAAGAAGAAGAAGAAGAAGGAAGAAAACCATTTGAAGTGATAGATCACAACCAAATCAAACATTTTAGCCATGAACACAATCTGAAGGTATCGTTATCATCATCAAAACTCGAGGAACCCAGAGAACATTGCTATGCATGCACCATCCCTCTGTATTCAGAATTGTGCTATATATGCACACAATGTGATTTTATTCTTCACGATGCATGCGCAAATCTCCCTCTGAAGAAAAGACATGAGTATGGTTCGCGAAAATTTAAGTTGTCGTATGCCAAAAGGCAGGACGCCATACCATATTTTAGTTGTGGGGCTTGTCATCGTTTTTGCACCGGTTTCTCATATATGGAGGAGTACTCTCTATTTACGATTGATGTGCGATGTGCTTTGATTTCGGGTGCAATCAAACATGAAAGTCATCCACATTTGTTAGTTATAACTCGGGACATGGTCTCTAAACGGAGGTGTGATAGTTGTGACTCAGTATGTTGGTTTTTTCTACGTTGTAGCGATATAGATAATTGTGGTGGCTACAATTTATGCTTTAGATGTGCTACTTTACCCACATTGGTAAGACACAAATACGATGATCATCCTCTTTCCTTATGCTACAGTGAGAGAATTGTGAATGTGATACTTTGTTGCGGGATATGCGAAGAGGAATTAGATTCAAAAAGTTGGTTTTACAAATGCAGTGAATGTGGCTCAACTCTTCATACTAAATGTGTATTTAATTATCTAATACACTCAAGACCTGGATATAGTTTACAGATGGGTTACTGTGACTCATTTTATTTGCTTCCCAACCATCATCTCTCTCGGCCTATTTGCTACTTATGTAAGACTCGTTGTACGGGTGATTTTTTTCTAAACCATAAGGATGATACAAATCTATTCATATGTTGTTCTTGTAAAATTTACTAAGGGGGTGTTATTGGATTGTGGTTTTTAAAGGAGTTTGATGTATTTAAGAATCAGGTGTTATTCAATTGGGTATTTTTAAAAATCCATTAAAATCTAGTGTTATTCAATATCTACTGGATTTTGTGTGATTTTGGATTTCAACGTACTTTGCTTCTAAAATATGAACAAACACAATACCACACTTTTCTCAATCATTTCATTTTCTTCTCCTCTCTTTAGATGGATCTCTAGCCTTTGACATATTATTGTTTGATTTTTTTTCTCAATCCTTTTATATAATCACACTTATTCATCAGATATGTATTATTTTTGAGAATTTTTTTTTTTGTGTTCTTTAACTTTTTTTTCTGGGTTCATGATCTATAACTTTTTTTTTGGTTTATGATATAATCACACTTTTTTTTTTCTGGGTTCAATCTCTGTTTCTTCCTCCTCAAACCCTTTGTATATAATCACACTTATTCATCAGATCTGTGTTTTTTTGTATTCTTTAATTTTTTTTTTTGGGTTCATGACATCTGGGTTCTTTAATTACACCAAAAATCTGGATTGAAAACAAATACAGTACAAGTTTTCTATGACATGCGTAAAAGTCTGGGTGTTATTAATTTAATATAATTTTGGTGTATAACACAGTTTATGGATATATATATTTTTTTTTCTAACAATAACTTTTTAAAAAATCCATAACAATCACCAAAAATACATTATCAATGACTTTCAAATCCACCTTATATGCATTATAAAGTCCACACAAATGCATTAGACTTTTAAATCCACTAATGTCCTGGGTTAATTAAAATCTATTAAAATCCTCAATCCAATAACACCCCCTAAATAATTCTGTTGATATTACAACGCTTAGTATTGAAATTAATTTATAGAATTTATAAATGCATTCTGTCATGTCTCTTGTAATCCCCTATATATTAATAGAGAAACATTCTTGAAAAATGCTGATGTTTCGTCGCCAGAGAGCTCGAAACACATTTTAAAAAATAACCCAAATTAATTATATGAATTATATTTATGCCACTATAGATTTAAATCAAAATTCATTACATAATTTAAAACTATTTGTAGCTATTTAATTTGAATCTATATTACTATTCTTTAAAAAAACAACAAATTATTTTTTTAACTGATAATAATACATATTTAATTAAAATAAAGCTCATACAAAAATTTTAACCACGTTAAAGAATGTGAAATGTATTTGAGAATTTGTTAAAAATGCCCCTTTTGATATACCCCTTTTCAAAAATACCCTCTTTTCTGGCCATTTTTATTTATGCCCTCTTTTAATTTTTAATGACCATTTTACCCTTAGATGAAAATTATTTTATTCAATAAAAAGAAAAAAAAAAATTTCCCGCCAAAATTTTTCCTGCCAAAAAAAATTTACAAGGTTTTTAAAAGGTTTTATAAGGTTTCTACCTTATAAAAGCCTTATAAACACCTTGTAAAGGCTTTTACAAGATTTTTTAAAGAGTTTTAAAAGGTTTTTTAAACAACTTGTAAACACTTTTACAAGATTTTTAAAAGGTTTTTAAAAGGTTTTAAAAGGTTTTTAAAAGGTTTTTAAAAGGTTTTCAAATGGTTTTTAAAAAGATTTTTAAAAGGTTTTTAAACACCTTCTAAACCCTTTTACAATGTTTTTAAAAACCTTGTAAAAGTTTTTATAAAATTTTTAAAAGGTTTTTAAAAATCCTTTTAAATGCTTTTAAAAAGTTTTTAAAAGCGTTTACAAAGTGTTTAAAAACCTTTTAAAGCATTTACAAGCTTTTTAAAAGCATTTACAAGGTTTTTAAAAGCGTTTACAATGTGTTTAAAAACCTTTTAAAAACCTTGTAAACGCTTTTAAAAGTTTTTTCAAAGCATTTACAAGGTTTTTAAAAGGTATAAATTTCAATATTTTTGGCGGGAAAATTTTTCGATTTTGGCGGGAAAAAAATTTTTGGCGGGAAATTTTTTTGGCGGGAAAATATTTTCGATTTTGATGACTGTACATTCTTGCTGTCACTCAAAAAGGGTAATTTAGTCATTTTGTATATAAAGAGGGGTAGTTTTAAAAATGGTCAACATGAAGGGGTATTTTTAAAAAAAGATATGGAAAAAGGGGCATTTTTGAGAATGCCCCAATGTATTTTTACACAAAATAGTCACAAATTTGAAAAATAATAAAAAAATAGTTACATATTTTGTGTTATACAAACGAATCTTAAATCTCAAATAATAATTTTATTTATCGGAGGTTGTTTACCTAGTGAGTAGTAGTACCAAAGAATGATACAATGGGTCAAACCGTCACCCTTACGTCATGCTGCCGCTGATAAACGTGTGCGCTTATCTGAACTAAACGACTGCGTATTTGATTAGTTAAGTATGCACTGTTTTTTCTTTTCAACATTTCAATATTCTGTACTATACATTTCTTTTTTCTACCAAAAAAAAACTATACATTTTTTTTTTTTCCCTTTTTACTCGTTTTACTATACATTTCTTAAATGAAGCTATAGAACCTTATATGCTGGCCTTGATTACATAGATTTAGTTACAGCATTGTCTGATAACTAGTTCCAATTTGTCAGTTACTTAATGTTTTTTTAATCTTTTAACTAAACTTTCAAATATGGAGAGAACACCCAAAAAAGATGTGGATATAAAAAAGAAAAAAAAAATAAAATGATTTGAGATGCAATAATTGGGATGTATTAAAGGGGGTCCATTAACGAATCAATGTGTGATTTATAAACTTTTGCCTTTCAAAATGAAACATCTCTATTGCGAGTTATTACAACAACAATAAAAGATAGAGGATGATGAATTGATGACGTAACACAAACCATTGATATTTAAAATCTATAAATCCTTAACACTTTTGCTAACGTATTAATGCCTTTTGGAGCTAAGTTTATCAAACAAACAAAAATGAATCATCAGATATATGTCTAAAGAAAACTAGATCATCATCATGCTTTAAAAGTGTTAAAAAAAAATTGCGTCTTCGAAATCCAACTTAATGCTAATACTATAGTATCTTTCTAAATCTTTGACTTAATAAACCAATTTATATATTTTGGGTTAAGTCATCTTCTTAATTTGGCCAACTGTCAAATACAACAACTCTTTCCTTACTATAAATATACATACACATGGTCATTAGAGATTCAACAAATACACATATATATTTTTTTCACCAACTCTCTCGCTCTCGAATTCGAGATGCCAATCCCAGAGAAATCTTCAGGTAATCATAAGAATAATAGTAAGAGGCTAGTTGTTAAGAAGCTTTTCGCTAGACAGCAACACGAAGGCTTTGGTGCTGTTGTAAGAAGAAGCATCGGAAGGTAAAGCAAACGTTTCATTATTTCCAAGTGTCGTAGTAGTAATGGATAGAAAGGTTTAATAAATAATTAATTGTGAATTTTTGCAGGTTTGAGTTTAGGTACTTCGACCCATTTCTTGTTTTGGATGAATTCTCATGTTGGAATATATTGTTTCTTTTTTTCCTCTGTTTTTGCTCTGTTCCTTTGAATCCAACTGATATAAAATATATTCAAAATTGCAGTTTCAGCTCCTTCAGGTTTCCCAGATCATCCACACAGAGGTTGGTTTTGTTGTTGATTATTTTAAACAAAACTTCACACGTTTAAGTGTGCGTTTATATATATTAGTAAACAACTATATACCTATTATTTGTGTTTGACATTTATGTTCATAGTTGGACAAGTATGATCGCTAACTCTATCACTAGTATAGTACTATTATCATTGTTGTCTTGTTATAATATTCTTTTTTCGTCTCCAAAATCAGGTTTTGAGACAGTCACTTACATGTTAGAGGTATTGACATCTTCTCATCTTTTTTTATTCGATTATGCAAGAATCGCCATGCTTAAGTCTTGATGAATTTGTCTGTATACACAGGGAGAGATTTTGCATGAAGACTGTGAAGGACACAAAGGAGTAATAAGAGAAGGAGGGTTACAATGGATGACTGCAGGAAAAGGCATTGTTCATTCTGAAATGCCTTCTTCTAATCCCAATGGCATAATTACTCACAACAAGGGTTTGCAACTTTGGATCAATCTCTCCTCAAAACATAAATTGTAAGCTTCTTTGATGTAAAATTTTTCACGGATCAACCAATTGACATTGACTTAAGCTAGTGATCCATGTTATAATTTTTATACTAGATTAGGTCTCTTCTTACTTAAAAGTGTGTAAATTCTCAGAGTGGAGCCGAGTTATCAAGAGATAGAGAGTCAAGATATATCAGAAACAGAGAAAGATGGTGTGAGAGTTAGAGTCATAGCAGGAGAATGGAATGGAGTTAAGTCAAAAATTTGCACAAGAACACCAACAATGTATCTAGACTTCACTCTCTCGCCGGGTTCTCGAATCTCTCAGCCCATTCCACTTCATTGGAACGCGTTTGTCTATATTCTTCAAGGCCAGGGCCATTTTGGGGATGCCAAGTTACAACACTCAGCCGCTGCTGCCCACCACTTGCTGGTTCTAGGCCTAGGTGGTGACCGTGTAGAGGCTTGGAACGGTTCTGATACCGGTTTGCCACTTCGGTTTATCCTTGTGGCTGGTGAGCCTATTGGTGAACCAATGGTTCAGTTTGGTCCTTTTGTTATGAACACACAAGAAGAGATTGATCGGACCATTGATGATTTTGAGAATTTTACAAATGGGTTTGAAAACGCTAGACATTGGAAGTCTCAAGCTGCTTCTGCCTTGGGATTGTTTTGAGATCTTTTTGCCTCTATTTATATTTCATATCCAATTTTTTTTTTAATTAGTTGCCTTGGGATTGTTTTGAGATCTTTTTGCCTCTATAGACTTAAGAGAAGCCTACTGATCCAGATCAAAGCCAAGTGAATACCTCAAGGGAAGAAGATTGTCAGAATCCCCAAGGTCAACTCGATCAAGTATTGAGTCTACTGAACGGGGTACTGATTTCTCATAATGGTCTACAACTTCATATGGAAGTAACCAACTTGAACAAATACAACTTCATATGGAAGAGAAATTCAAAAAAATCTCGAGAATCATATTGCCATGGTTGATAGTAAAGTTACCCCTAGAGAATCATATTGCCATGGTTGATAGTAAAGTTATCCTTGGTTTTGCTGTTGTAACTGAAGGTCAAAAGGTTGAGAAATCGAGGACACAATGCAAGGTTTTATAAAATTGTCAGTAAACTTATATGTTATCAATTTATTTCAAAGTAAGATAATAGTTTAAGAGTATGTGATCCTAAAAAAGAGAGAGAAAATAATAAGTAGTACTAAAACTACACAAATGTTAAACATAAAATGTTAGTAAAGAGTAAAAACACAACCATATTCAAAATGAAAACCAAAAATATTATTCATGATAAAAAAATATTTGGGCGAAGAGACATAACTCAAAAAAAAAATCTATAGTGAAAAGTCATATTGAATCGAGACAATCTTGCCAAAAATTATTGTTAAATGCATTATAAATATAAGATATTTTGTAAAGAATTATGATAAAGAGTTGCAATTGTTATAATAGTTATTAACATTTATATTATTAGTAAAAAACATTATAATAAAAAGTGATCTTAAGTGAAAATATTCAAACGAATAGTTGTAATGAGTAAATGTAACTTTCTACTAAAATAATTATAAATATAAAATATATATAATCTTTAGTAAAAATGTATTAAGGAAAATTATAGTAAAAATACACAAAATAGACGCACCTCTAAGTTATATTTTAGAATTGAAATTTTATATTGTTGTAATCATTTCTAAAAATCTCTAGTTAGATTTTAGAATAACATTGGAATACTGGATATTAATATATTTATATTGAAATTATTTTGATTCAACATTAAACAGAAAATATGGTTCAACGAACAATGATTTGTTAATAACTCAAGAAGAGACAAATCTATATAGAGTTCAAACAACATGAATACTGAATAGACACAACTATTTAAAGGAAAAGTAGTGATTAAAAAATGAAAAAATTGGTGAAAATACACAAATCTACAATGAACAGACGCAATTATATATATATATATATATATATATATATTTTAAACTACAACATATATTTTTACGAAAAGATACGACAAAAAATCACAACTGTTGTTGACATTTATTCAGATTGCTATTATTATATAGATTAAAGAAAAGTTGAACCATTGCATAGCCATTTTAGATTCTTTAATACATACAAGAAGAAATCATTTAAATTGTGTGATCTTTCTAATCATTTCTTAGTAAGACTTTATATTAAAAATTTAAACCGACACTCTTTATTTTAAAATTGAGTACACACATTCATTATTGGTTTTGGAACTTTCACAGTATTGAATTCAAGAAGATGTTGTGTTGTTGACTTCATCCTCCAAAGTTTCTACGAACTTATCAGCATAACCACTAAAAAATCCAGGACTAACCAAAGTCTCTTTCAATTTCTTATGATTTCTCTTCACTAAGTTCCCAATCTCACTATCTTTATCCATCACAGATTTAACCGTGTCCATCAAACTCTCCTTGGAGAACCATCCGGAATCTTCTCTCTGCACCTTCACAGAGACTTCGAGTTCTTCGGTCAGCAGTCTTGTGATGAGAATCTGATCAGCCAACTGAGGAATAAACACAATCTGGCAATCACTAACCAAAGACTCCCACATTGAGCCAAACCCACAATGGTTCACAAAGCAACCTACTGATGGATGAGACAATATCAAAGGTTGTTCCACCCATCCTTCCCAAACGATTCCACGCCCTTTAACCCGTTCTTCAAACCCTTTTGGTAATGCTTCCTGAACCGTTGATGAGCCTTTTGGTGGCATGACCACTATTAAAAACGGTAGACCCGTTAGCTCCATTCCTAAACAGAGTTCTTGAAACTGATCCTTCTCGAAAAAGAATTGGGTGCCAAAAGCGCAAAACACTACCGAGCCTGGTTCAAATCCGTTTAACCACTGACTCCATCGATCTTCTAGTGGTTTACCACTTTTACTTTGAGGTTCAGGGAGCATCGGACCGGTTAAGAGAACTTTCTTTTGACATTCTCTTTCGATGAAACCGCATAGCTTACCTTCAAGTTCCACGCACGTCCTTATGGAAACAACGTCACAGTTCTTAAGGCCTGTGGTAATTAGCCCGAAAAGCTCATGAGAACTCGCGAAGAGAGAACAGACGTTAGCTTCATGTCCACGTAAGGCCACTTTGGATAAAGGATAATCCGGCGGAGGAAACCCTAATTCAGCACAAGGTGCAAGAACCATAGCTAGGCAAGCTGCCGATATGATCTGGTAGTTTACACTCTTGAATCCAAACTCTTTTGCCATATCTGGAACCCAATGAATAAAATCGAAAAAGATTAGGTCTGGTTTTAAGGCACGGACCTTAGCTTCGATCTGATCGCGTAAGAGATCCATGGCATCGAATATGGGTTTCTTAGTTGAGTTTGGGAGATCTGATGCCGTCTCGGCGCCAGAAGGGAGACCATCGACATGAGGGAGAGTAAGAGGTTCCAAGATAATGCTGTCCGGGAACAGATTGAGAGGTTCAAGCTGCTTGTGAGCTTTCTTGGGAAGGAAAAAAGTGATGGTATGACCTTTCTCAGCTAGTTTGTTGGCTAGATGAAGATATGGAATCATATGACCAAAACCAAACCATGGGTACATAAAAGCATGAAACTTTGACCCCATTTCTTGAAGAGAGCCAAAAGAAGATAACCAGTAAGTAGTAACACACTTTTGTTTCTTTCTTTTTCTCTACTCAAGTTATATATATACAAGACAGCTGCTTCCATTTTTGCTTGAAAGTTGTGTAGTAGTTGAGATGCTCTTCCTCTGGATAGATTTAATTAGTCAAAAAAATGTGTATTAGTTGGGGTTAATTATTATTGGGTTAGGTGGTAATTGGTTGGATGCATGTGCCATGTATTCAACAATGTTATTTGTCTTTTGCTTCAACACATACTGTATTTAAAAAGCAGATTAGTACTGTTAGAATCACAGATCAGTGTTCCAAACTGTTAAAATCTAAGTACATGTAACAAAACCAAAGCGAGTTTCAAGAACAGCCACGTGTAACATTTCTCTTAGTAAATGGCAAAAGTCCTAAGCTTTTTGGAGTGAGCCATGGCTCACACGACACGAGCCTTTACTGGTGAACGAAGACGAAATCAACTGATAAAAATTGAAACATTTTTTTTATCTGTAAAGATGTTAAATTGACTGTTTGAGGGAGAACCTGAGTTGTTTCGTTTCACCAATTATTCTCTCAAGGAACTAAGAAAATGGGGGTTTCGATGTTGGATTCGTCATGGAGTTTCCGATTATACCCGAAGATGTCGCCTCCTTCACCAACACCAAAACTCGCAAGCTCTTTGACAGATCCAATTTGTCTGAATATGAGGTTTGGTCATCCAATTAGGGCATATTCAGCACGAGTTCTGAAATGCAGGTCTGTTGTGTCTGAGGATTTTGTTGAGAGAAGTAGCCCATCTGTGGTAACAAACTTAAATCTCAGCTTTCGAATTTTGTTTTAGAATTGCATTGATGTCCATTGATTTGTTCTCATGTCTAGTCTTCCAATAGAATGTGTTGAACAAGTTCATTAAAGGGAGAAAGAGTGAAACTTTTTTCTTGGCTTTGTGGATTGAAAGGTTTTAGTGAAGATACATGACCAAAGACAAGCTTAAATTGTGATATCTCCTGTTAAAGTCTTGGCCTTTTGTTTGCTCAATGGTCACTCTGTCTCTAATCCTCTTTGTAGATTAAGAACACCTCTTCGATATAGGCTATATGTCAACTGTTATTCTCTACCTTATTCCTTTTGAAAGGTTAAGAAAGAGCTGGAGATTTGCTTCGACCTCATACATAGGCTCGGGAGAGGCATTTTGTACTTAGGTTCTGCCAGAATCCCACCAAACCATTCACATTACCTACAAGCACAAGAGTTGAGCAGAGAAGTAACTAAGACCTTCTAAAACTCTCTACAAAAGAGTTAGTTTTCATCTTACGATATAGATTTTTCAGAGTTGTGTGTTATTTTCATCAGGCAGCAAATCTGTTGGACTGTACTACATGGTCTGGAGCTGGACCAGGACTTATGGATGCTGTGACTAAAGGTGCTTTGGAAGCTGAGAAACCGGTCGGTGGCATCAAGATAGAAAAAGAAGCTGGTGAATGGACCGCATCCAAGTTTCATCCTTACCTCCCTCCTCAGAATTACCATACTTGCAGGTAAACCGTAGCCACACGCATCACTTCTACTCTGACTAAACATCCCTAAAATGTTGGAACCAATGTTTAGGTTCTTCTCGGCGAGAAAACATGGATTAGTGGATGCAGTGATGAGAAACAATGTCTCTGATAAGACAGCAGTAATTGCACTTCCAGGTGGTATTGGCACACTCGATGAAATGTTTGAGATTTTGGCATTGATTCAGCTCAAAAGGATTGGATCTGCATTGCCAGTTCCATTCATTGTGATGAATTATGATTCTTTCTATTCAAAGCTGCTTGAATTCATAGAGAGTTGTGAAAAGTTGGGAACTGTTTCTAAAGGAGAAGTTTCTGCATTGTGGAAGGTATGCAACAACAACTTTGAAGCTTTAACATACTTAGCTGAATTCTACGACTTGCCTTATGGTTCTACAAAACTAGAAACTGAACTTAGAAAATCCAGTCGTGGATGACTAGTTTCTTAGCTCTTTTGCTTATTTTTTAAATTGTAAGAGATCATAGTTTTGACCATGACCAACAAATTTGAAGCTATGTGGCACATGTAGAGTATAAGATTCGTGTGTTCAATATATATGTGTATAAATCAATCAGATTTGTTGTTATCACTTCAAGCTTATGTTTCTTATCTTAGCATCTCGAGTTATTCTTCTACTTCACTGAACTTATGTTGATGGAGTGATGGTTATGTTAAAGCTAGTACATGTGAATAGGGTTTTGTTTGTATCAAGGACCTTTCCGTCCTACAAGCTTTAAATCATAAATCAAAAGATTCTCCACTACAGCGTTACCGATGACAAACAGTCATCAATTATTTCACTACTATGCAAACACATGTCTTCGGCTATTTATAACACTTGCATAAACCACTTAATAAAAGCTTATAATCAGTGCATTTTAAACTAGTCTAGCTTGAGCCTTCTTCAAATCAATTAACTGTGAACTCATTGATATACAAAAGTAATGAACCAGTTTAACCAAGCAAGACCAAACAAATTTCTGATAAAAGATCAACCAAACCAATCAGATTTGTGGTCCATATCTTCATCCTAATGCCAAAAAAAAACAAAAAGTAAAAATAAAGGATACATAAATCTTTTTAAAGTAAGTTTCTTTAGAGAGCCTTTAGAGCCGTTGTGTTGTGGTATATAGAAACTGAATACAAACAAACAAAAGTGAAAACTTGAAAAAAAAAAAGAGAGAGGCGTCTATAATTTGTAGATCGTGCCTACTTAGAAAAGTCTATTTCACACTGAATATTAAACAATAACGCAATAATTGCTCTTCTTTCACTTTCTACATCTTTCTTCTTCTTCTTCTTCTTCTTCTTCTTCCTTCTCCGTTGCAAAGCTCAAGAAAACAAAATCCAAGTCGGTTTTTGCAAGCAAGCGCAAATTTCAAGAAGAAGAAAAAACAGAGAAAAGCTTTCTTCTTCTTTTTGACCTTTCTCCACCCCCCCGAATTAAAGGTTAACAGAGCCTTAATTTCGTCTTTTTACTTATAACGAGAACCCTTTATCAAAAAAGATCTTTACTTTATCCTTATTCTTATCTGCAAAAATTCGTTCTTGTTCCTTAGATTATGGTTTTTTTTTGTTCCTCGAGAAAGTTGATTGCTTTCTTGGAATCCATGTACGGCCCTTTCTCTTTCTTGTTTTTTTTTTTATAAAGGAAGCGTCTGCGTTAAACTGTTTTAGTAACTTAGTGAATTGATTAAGCAATCTTGACCATGATCAAGTTTTTAGCTTTTTTTTTTGCTTGAGATCAGGTAAAAGACCAAATTTCTCCTTATATTTTGTTGTTTGAGGTGTTCTTGAGCTTTGTTTTAATGGCATAATTGATTGCAGCATTTTAAAGTTCTATGATTCGCCAGAGATTTGATTTGACTCACTTAGTAAATTCTGTTATTTGTGTTTGAATTAGTGTCTTTTTGTTAGTTACCTAAAGAATATACACCAAACTCCAAAAGGTTTGTTTGTTTTATTTTATTATGGATGATTCCAAATGAAACTTGTTGTCTTTTAATTGTTTGCAGATCCTGTTATGGAGTCTCCACAATCTGAGGCATCAATCGTCAACGGTAGTATCCATTTGAATGGCAGTGGTGAAACCAGAACAGAGAAACCGGTCTTGTCGTCTAGTTCAGACAGTTTCGTTGGTGTGCTTGAGGTTTTTGTTCACCAAGCTAGGGATATCCAGAACATCTGTATTTATCATAAGCAAGATGTGTATGCTAAGCTTTCTCTCACAAGCGATCCCAAGACCTCCTTGTCCACTAAGATCATCAATGGTGGAGGGAGAAACCCTGTTTTTGATGATACCCTTCAGTTCGATGTGAAGAATCTGGATTGTTCTCTTAAGTGTGAGATATATATGATGAGCCGCGTGAAGAATTATCTTGAGGATCAGTTACTTGGATTCACTCTTGTACCTTTGTCTGAAGTGATGATTGTGAGGAATGGGAAGCTGGAGAAAGAGTTCTCTCTTTCGTCAACCGATTTGTATCACTCTCCTGCAGGATTTGTTGAGTTGTCTCTGTCGTATGCAGGAGATTTGCCCGAGGTAATGCACATTCCTGCGGTTCCAACAGCTGATGAGACCCAGTTGGCTCCTATCGAGTTTGATGAAGATGAGTTTTTGGATCCAAAGATTGTCTGTGAAAACAATCAAATGGTGTCCAAGTACTTTTCTACTACTTGTTCTGATTCTGATGATTTTGCAAGCTCTGAAACCGGCTTTATGGAAGTAAACAGCATCCAGTCTACAGTTGTTGACACTGTTGACAAAGCAGCCCCAGCGTCTGCAGTTGTTGACACTGTTGACAAAGCAGCCCCAGCGAATACTGTCTCAACAAATGAAATATCTTCTCCATCAACTGCAGTTAGCTCTGGTTCCTCGGGAACTCATGATGATTCAAAGCAATCAAGCGAAGGAAACAACTCAGGTTCAGTTAAAGAAGCGACAAAGGCAACAGATATCATCGAGAATGGTGATTTGGATAAGACGGATGATGAAACAGTTGTGAAACCGGTTCTGAAGGTGAACATTGAACCAGAGCAACAGGTGGTGCAGCAAGATATTGTTGACATGTACACGAAAAGCTTGCAGCAATTTACTGAATCACTGGCTAAGATGAAACTCCCTTTGGACATCGACAGCCCGACCCAATCAGAGAACTCAAGCTCCTCTCAGCAGACGCCAAAGAGTGCTAGTTCCCGTGTTTTCTATGGGAGTAGAGCCTTCTTCTGAAGCTCGGTAATCATCTCAAGTTGGCATCAGAAGTAGCAAGTAGTGAAAGTATGATAAGTTAAAAGTAGACTATCCAAAATGTGTAACTATCTCCCTTTGATGCCTATAGCTTTTCATGTTGTCTGCAACGTTTCTAATTTAGTACTACAGTTTCCCACTCGTCCCTTCTCATATAACAAATGCTTCAGACTATATAAACAACCGCTTTCTGTTTGAAGAAGAAAAAGTACAAAGACAGCAAGTTCATCACCAATTTCAGACATCAACATGAAATATCAAACTCAACCATCAAACTAAAGATCTCTAGATTACCCATTATCAAATAAAATCAAAACTAAGGATTTCTAGATTCAAAGCTAGCTAACGGGTTAATTCGAGCAACAGGAGTGCATTTAAGTGGATGGGCCATGCTTAGAGTCATTTCTCCAGTTTCCTCCATGTTAACCATATCTCCATTAATTCTCCAGTCAAAACATTGTACCATTGTTCCAATGGCTACTCCAATAAAGATATAGCCCAAGTTTGTTCCGGGACATCCTCTTCTTCCACTTCCAAAAGGAATGTAGTTCAAAGCTAACTGTTCTCTCTCATCTTCTTTCCTTTTTGGGGGAACCATGAACCTCTCGGGCTGAAACTCGTCTGGATATTCCCATGAATCCGGATCTCTCATCACCGCATAAGCGTTTATTATCATTGTTGTGTTCTGTGCTATGTAAAACCCCCCGATCTTGCATCCCTCTGTTGCATTTCTCACCAAGATTGGCGTATGCGGGTGTAGTCTTAGCCCTTCTTTCACCACAGCCTGCAAATACGGCAGGTTTAAGAGATCTGTTTCTTGAATCAACCTCGTTTTCCCGACAACAGTTTCTATCTCTTCTCTCAATCTTTTAAGAATCTCGGGATGGTTAATGAGTTCCGCCATTATCCACTGTGTTGTATGTGCTGAGGTATCAGTGCCTCCAATGAAAAGCTCCTACGCAACCACATGCAAAATGTTAAAGATAAACTCTTTGCATGATCCTTACGCGGCAGCCATGAAAGACCATGAAATAAATTCAAGATATTACCACAAAGAGCGCTTTGATTTGGTTCCTGGTAATCTTAAACTCTGCATTGTCGTCTGCACAAACTTCCAACAGAACATCCATCATGTCTCTATCCTCTTTCTTGTTCGGATTCTCTTCGTGTTCTTTAATAATCTTCTCCAGCAATTCATCGTACCTCTGCGACACCTCCATGATTTCCTTCTCAAAAAGAGAGATCCCAAGCTTCTTGAGAGCTCGACCAACCGTGCTAGCTATAAGGAACTTCTTCACCAAACTAAGTGATTTGGTCACCAAGCCTCTGACTTGCTCTGCTTCACCGTTCTCCTCTGAGCACCTCCTCCCCATCATCATTCTGCAAATGCTGTTATTTGTTAGCTTCATCATCTCTATACCAACATCAACAGTCTCATTCTTTGCTGCCTTATCGAACAACATAGCACAGAAAGTCTTGAGTTCTTTTCCACGGATGAGCCGCGTCTGCTCGAGGGAATGAGACCCGAGAAGCTTTGTGACTAAGAGCTTCTTCATAAATCTCCAGTAATCTCCATAAGGAGCTGATACAAAGCCAAAGGAACCAAAAAGTATTGATTTTTCCATTATAGGAACCGTGCGATCACGGGTAACAAAGTTCAGGTCGTGGGTTCTGAAGATTTCATAGGCCATGGAGCCCGACGAGACTAGAACGAATGGGATATGGAAGGCGCGGAGTTGAAGGAGGGGACCATACTGGGAGGAGATTTTCTGAAAGGATTTGTGACATGGAACAGAGAGGAGAAGGTGAAGATGACCTATGACTGGTAGAGACGGTGGGCTTGGAGGTAGACCACAGTCTTGGAGTTGTGGATCTTTTGATTTCTTGAAAAAGAAAGCAGAGAGACAGAAGAGTGGGAAGAGCAATAGGAAGATGAAAATGAAGCAGAGCTGAAAGTCAACGGTGATTGCTGCCATTGTTGTCCAAAACCTGCAGAGAGGGTCAGATGAAGCAGAATGGTTTTATTTTATATATACCCTTTCTCTCAGATCTTCCCTTGAGATCCTTTGTAAGATTCAGATATCTAAATAGTTTAATATTAAAGGGACGTTAGACAAGGAGACAAAACAGGCTCCACAAGAGATATTTATATATATATAACATGTGAAAATAGGTTTAAGAGTTTCTTGAGCTAAAGAAAAAATCATTGATAACCAACATAAAAACACTTAAGAACTACCAATGCAAAACATCTTCGAGAAGTCCTGAATCTGAGCTTGAGCTTCAGCTTGAGATTGATAAGGAAGCTCACATCAGCTGAGAAAGGGCTACTGCAATCTGTGAACCAATAAGGGCATTGTTTTTCACAAGCGCAATGTCTGGAAACTGAGTCAAGGAATTCAAGACTTCCAATCTTGAGACAATGCTGTTTTTAGGCCATGTAAGGGTTTGGGATTTTCGATACTGATATAAATTTCTGAAACTACTTAAAGTAATTAGACGGCAAAAGATTGGTTGAGTATTAAAGATTAAGGGAACTTATAGACAAAGGATACTTGCGGCAAGTGAAGTGCCTCCAGTTAATTCATTAACCCGTGCAAGTAAGAACGGAGTTTCTGCATTTCCAGTAACGTTTTGTTCCCTGGACAACACCAAATTCAGTATTAAGACGATAAAATTAGAAAAAGAAGAAAATCCCTTGAAGTTTTCTGATGCAGCATGTATAAAAAGATATTAATTTCTTTATATGACCTTGCTTCAGTAAGAGCACGCTGTGTTGCTGATTCGATAAGATTTCCGGCGGCTGAATGCTGTTTCGGAATTGGAACAGCAAATAGAATCCCTGCCTGACGATTCAGCTTCATGTTTGCATCTGGAAAAAGCGGTTTTCTCAATGTGATAAGGGCTCAAAAGTCAAAACGCATAAGTACTCTAAAAAGGAAATTTGGAGACAAAGATTACACTTGCCTATTACTCGAGCACAGTCTTCAGGACTATCTACACGGGAAGGTGCCTATAGAAGTTAATATACCCACGTCACAACTAAATGTCTAAAGTTCAGCAATTGATTAATTTTAGTGGTACAAATTTTCACCTTACAGCCGCTTTTTTCTGTGAAAAATGCTGGAAACTCATCGCTCTTGTATGCAGCAACAAACACCTCTTGAGTTTCCTGCATTGTCAACAAATAGCTCTTGTGAAAAACCAAACTCTTAACAGTTGACAAGTAAATATACCTCGACTAGGGATTACATACCAGATATTCAAGAGTCTTTGGAATATCAAGTATTGATTTAACGCCTGCTGATATCACTGCTATAGGGGTTCTTCCAAGTGCAGTAAGATCAGATGATATGTCCATAGCTGCATTAAAAACACATTATAGCAGAGCATGCCAGGCACATATTGGCTTCAAAAGTACTCAACACCATCATCACAACAGAGTTTCTAACCGTGTAATTAGAAAAATTGAAATAGAAGTACAATAACGGGTATGAAACTTACTATGGTTAGCATGCCTATGCACACCTCCTATCCCGCCCGTCACAAAAACTTGGATGCCAACCTGCAACAACCAAAAATTCCTCTGAAATGCAATGAATCCCAAAACTACTATAGAAAGATCAAAAATCCTCAAAGGAACAAATCCAATTACCATAGAAGCGAAAAACAACGTTGCAGAGACTGTAGTTGCACCGTTTCCTCTTGTAGCCACCTGACGGAAACCATTTAGGCATTATGGAAGAAGAAATCAGCCCATGCATCGATTGACAGAGAAGCGGAAAAGTATATAAGGTGTTTGTCTATATTAAAAGCTAGTTTATAGTGCAGTAGGTTGAATAAACTGATGCAATTTAGTATTCTGAGCTGACATAGGATATTTTTTCATGACTAGAGTATGTAAATAAATGTTAAACTGGAGAATAAACAAGTTATCAATTTAGTATTCTGAACTGATATAGGATATTTTTTCATGACTAGAGTATGTAAATAAATGTTAAACTGGAGAATAAACAAGTTATCTTGTTTTCCGCTTGTACTGGTGAATATAATGATGGTGCAGATAGTAAAAAATAAAAGCCACTAGAAGTGACTCACAACATGTGGTATGTCTCTGCCTGCTGTCTTTTGGACACTTTTTCCCAGAGATGCAAGACGTTCTAATTCTTCTTCGTTCAAACCTGTTAACTACATATTAGCATCTATAACGAAAAGAAAAAACCTACAAGAATCAAAAGAAACTACTGGTTTTTGATCCTTTACGATAAGAGATCTATATCCGTGATCTAAGATCTTGAAACCAAGTTGGGGTGCAGGATATGTAAATTGTCAAAGATGTTCTAAAAACCGCTAAAGTTAACTTGGAGATTAGTGTTACCAGGTTCGATAACTCCAAAGCCTAGAGAGTAAAAAACTGTGATCCACCAGTATTAACTCACCTATGCAAGGTACTCCATTCAGGATAGCTATAGTTGCAGGGATTGCTCCATTTTCTCTCACAATTGACTCTACCTCTTTTGCTGTTTGCAGATTTTGAGGGTAAGGCATCCCTAAAAATAGACAGGTAAAGATAGACTAAGATCCAAGAATACAGGCTTATGTTCTGAAACTAACTTTAATCAAATTCAAGAGAATGCAATTCAAACAAGTCTGAATTATTGATAGAACTAGGAAAGAGCAAACAACCATGGGAGATAATGGTTGACTCAAGAGCGACCACAGCGCGCCCATTGGATAATGCTTCAGATACTTGTGGAGATATCTTAACCAGACTCCTGAGCTGCTTCAAAAACCAATTGTAAGAGAAAACAAATAAAGAATTGGAAAAAGCCTACAAACAGTGGGAAATTCAAAAGAGAGCTGGATCTTTTTACACAGAAACCTTGGTGTTTGCGTCAAGAGGTGAAAGATGATTCTGGAGATTCGAGATTCTAGACTGAGCAGAAGAAGAAGAAGCCATTTCTCCCTGAAAAATGCAGTTTTTGAAAGCCAACGATCAGAAATGACAAAACTTTCGGGTCAAATGTTTCAGAAGAAGCCTGGGAAATTTCTGAAATTTACAGTAACAATGAACTTAGGAACCACCACTAGAGGATCAAAGAACTAATCTTAATACCCAAAAGGCGCCTTTTTTGTGTTCTTGTCTAATTATTACAGTCAAAACAATTGAAAATAACGAACAAGAAAGAACTCTTCAAGTTGAAAAATTTACCCAAGCAAATCAGGTTCTGCTGCTCACCAAGGATATATAGCTTTGCAAACAGAATCAGTATGAGAAAATATATATTGTATTATAGTGAAAGATTTGTATCTATCTTCACTCTTCAGGTATCTTTGAGAGATACATAGCGGAGGAACTAAAAGTCCGATGTTGACGAAACAAGTCGGGTGAACCGGGTTTGGGGAATCGATTTGGTTTAATACATCGGCTATCAGATAGTATAAGAATTATAAACCGGTCCGGTTTATAATTGAACTGAGAGCAAAGAGTAAGAGAGAGATCTAATTGAACCAACTGAGTGTTTGGGTCCGTTGGCCACACACGAAGGACCGATCCAATCTCAGTCGCCGGCAGTCATCGCCACCGGTAATCCCAAACTCGTAAGCTTCTTCAGTTTTCACTCTTTAGACCATCGGTAATCCCTAATTGTTCCCGAATTGATCTAATAGTTGCGTCGCAATCGATCGCTGTGACAGATAGATAAACAGCTTAATTGTTCTTCACATTCGTGTTGATAAAAGTGTCGCTGATCATCTGTTTTGCAGATCTTCACATTTCGAGTGATTTTGGTTTTCTCTCACACAAAATTTACAAGCCATGGATAAATCGAGTGCTTTAGAGTATATCAACCAGATGTTCCCAACAGGTGATTTTGTAATTTTCTTCATGAAAACAGTATCAGAGGGATTAAATCCCAAGTATTATGATGAACTGTTGAATTTTTCTTGCTTCTGTAATCATGACCTTGTAGTTCAACTGCTGATTAGTTTTCTGCATATGTAATGTGACTGCTTTTACCATGAGTTTCAAATGTGTGTGTTTCCTTTACAGAGGCATCACTATCTGGCGTTGAGCCACTTATGCAAAAGATTCAGGGTGAGATTCGTCGGGTTGATGCTAGCATACTCTCTGCTGTTCGTCAACAGGTGAGCTTTTACTTTTTTCTACGTTTACGCAATAGTTATGCTCAATCTTATTCTTCGGACTGGTAATTGTACCTTAGAGTAACTCGGGAACTAAAGCTAAAGAGGATCTTGCTGATGCTACACGTGCTGTGGAGGTTTGTTTCTCATAGATCGATATGAAGTGTTTTTTTCGTTCTATCTATATATCAGTTCCCTTTCAGTTCATTCGTAAGAGAAGTTTGATCTTATTTTCGATTTCATACAGGAACTCTCTCATAAGATACAAGAGATAAAATCCAAAGCTGAGCAAAGTGAAGCAATGGTTCAAGAAATATGCCGTGACATTAAGAAGTTAGATTTTGCAAAGAAGAACATAACCACCACAATCACTGCTCTTCATCGCCTTACAATGTTAGGTTAGTTAGCAATCATTTACTCTGTTAATTTGTTCATTCTTTTTACCATATCTGGTCATGGTATCCTGAAATCAGAACAATAGCCCAAGTGTAGTGAATATAATCAAAACAGGGCTCATATAATTAGGGGTTCCAAGGTAGGCAACATCAGATAAGTGACATGATGTTGCTGGATATCCTATTTTGAGGATTTATGTCATCTTTATATGGTAAACCAAGATATGCCATGTGCGTAGCTTAAGTTGATCAAGTGCACACTATTCATTAGCTCATTAATGAAATTTGCTACCATGCTATGGCAGTTTCTGCTGTGGAACAGCTTCAGGTGATGGCGTCAAAAAGACAATACAAAGAGGCAGCTGCACAGCTGGAGGTACTTTTTGCAATTCGACAATCTTTTGCTTTTCTTGGTTCAGTTAGGTTGTAGTTCATTTGCTTTGGCTTTATGTTCACCGTCGGAGCTCCTTTGTCATTATTTAGCGTTAGGCTACCTAGTTGGATGTAATAGAAGACGATTCTTTGTATTTTCTGATTATATTCTTAAGATTCTAATTCTATAATATATTTTAGGCCGTAAACCAGTTAAATAATCACTTCGAAGCATACAGGGATGTTCCTAAAATCACGGAGCTCAGAGAAAAGCTTAATAATATAAAACAAATCCTGAAGTCCCATGTATTTTCTGATTTTTCCAGGTAATGCCTTTAGTGATTTGATCATATTTTACATACAAAAATAAGTCTGTGGCCAGCCAAAAGAGGTCCGCTGTAATGCTAGTGATTGATGCTCTTGCTTAATTCCTTTAACGTCATTCTCAGTAAGATTACAGCTCGAATGGATTTTTTTTCCCTATAGAATTTAGGTGTATCAGGTGATGAATTTTGCCCTTTTAGTGTCAAAATTGTGGTTTATGCTTGTTGGCTACTCTGTTGCTAATATAGTGCCTGCATACTGATTAAGCTTATTTGCTGCTTCATCTTCTCGGGAAAACCAAAATTTGTTTTGAGATGCTTATCTAGCATTTATTTTCACTTTTGGCATCTTCCACAGTCCCTCCCCATCTTATCTGTCAGATGCCGAAAACCTACATTTACCAAAAATATCTACTGTTGTCATCTCAGTTTAGGCACTGGGAAAGAGACAGAGGACACAAATTTGCTACAGCAGCTATCTGATTCTTGCTTGGTTGTTGATGCTCTGGAGCCATCTGTGAGGGAAGAGTTGGTAAACAACTTTTGCAGCAGGGAGCTCACCTCATATGAACAAATTTTTGAAGGAGCTGGTATGTTGTACTTAATTCTCTACATATAACTGGCACTGAAACTCTGAAAGTGCATGTTTATTTTGTCTTTATTTATTTAACTTCTAAGAGGTTTATTTGTTTGCAGAATTGGCAAAGTTGGATAAAACAGAGCGGAGATATGCTTGGATTAAGCGTCGAATCCGAACAAATGAAGAAATTTGGAAGATTTTTCCTGCTTCTTGGCATGTGCCTTATAGATTATGCATCCAGTTCTGCAAACAAACAAGGTACTACCTCTAGAGTTGCGATGAACATTTTTTCCTTCCCAGTTCATTTTTTCCTATCTTTTCTTCTTAGAGTCCTCAAAAACTTCGGGACTGGGCTACATAACACCCCTACTCTTCTGAACTTGATAACTAGATAATTGTCCCACACTTTTATTGTTAGGACATGGCTACATAACACTCCTACCTGGCGCGTCAATAGTATAAAATTTGTGAAGGAAGAAAAATTTTGATGTGCAAAAACTTAAAATTTTTGTTAATAGTGAATATTTTAAAAGAACAAACTTTTAAAAGCTTTTATAAACAGTAAATTTTTGGGAATGGGTCATATTTTTGGAGATCAAAATAAATGCATGGTATATAATATCTACTTTTTAAAAGCATGGTTTTTGTTGAATCAAACAAGAAAGTTAAATGAAATTTGTTTCATTTTGATGTAAGGGAAAAAATCTTAGATGAGTAAATATTTTAGTAAGTAAAGGTTAGTTTTATTAGTGCCGTATCTTTGTTGTTCATTTTTAATTTCTGTGTCAAGGTAAGAGGACACCCTTTTTTTAGTTTGTATTTTTGGTTGGTTTGTAGTCACTTTGCTATGAAAGATTAAGTCGCAGTGGTAACTGTGTTAATCTTAATTTAACAATAATATGCAACCTTCTCACCTAACTGTCCTTTTTTCCCATCAATTTTTCAGGAAGCAAGTAGAATATATTCTGGTCAATATGAAAGAGAAGCCGGTTGTAGCGATATTGCTTCTGGTCGGGCATACTCTCTTAGATCAATCATTGCATATGCAAGCTTTGCTTACATACATATTTCATTACATTGATCAGATGGACATAGGGGCGTTATTTCAATTTTAGATATTCCTCTGAAGGACATATAAAATGATTATGAATTATCTTACCCTGTTCCTCCTTTTCACTATCATAAAATCCTGTTATGTTGAATATCTTGTGGAATGTTTCAGGCCTCTATTAAAGTTTGATGTCTTTGAATTGTTAGGCACTACAAAGGACAGTAGAGTTCGAAAAAGAACTTGAAAAGAAATTTGGTGGTGGTGTTCCTACTAAAGATATTGAAGATGACATTGAAGAAATTGGTACATGGGAAGATAATAGTCAGAATATATCCAAAATCCGCAAGAAATATGAAAAGAAGTTTGCTGCTAATCAAGAATCCGAGGAGAATGTATATTCTTTTTCTTATTCTATATTATGGAACACACTCTAGTAATTGTATATTAACGCTTACACTTTTATTGTGATAATGTTTTCAACAGGAAAAGACCGGAAACAAAGACTTATCTGTTACTGGCGCTGGGGTATATTCCCTACCTCCTGATTTTGTTGGTTGATGTCTTATCTATAGTAATTCTGAAATCCCTTAGAGAGAAAGTGGTAGTTGCTTCACTCTTAACAGTTTATAGGCACAATATTACATTTCTAAAAGATAGTATTAATATCTTGCATGGCATCCCCATTTAAGGGTCTACTGAGATTCTTAGACTTTCATCATCCCACTTGACCTTACATACCTGGAAACTGAAATGATATGTAATCTACTTGTGCAATTCTATCATTTGCAGTGTTTATTTACTCACTAGTTACTTGAATTCGCAGTTTAACTTCCGTGGAATGATCTCTTCCTGCTTTGAACCTCATTTAACTCCGTATATTGAGTTGGAAGAGAAGACACTTATGGATGACCTGGAGAAAATTGTTCAGGTAATAAAATATTTTTCTCTTCACGAAATTATTTTGTTCCAAGGTTTGTGAAGTTATCTTAGTTTTGTATTCGTTCTGTCAGGAGGAAACATGGGATATTGAGGATGGAAGTCAAAATAATGTTTTATCTAGCAGCACACAGGTGAGTACCTAGGAAAGTTTCTTGTAGAAGGGTAAATAGTTTTAACGTTTACAGATATTTACATCCTTATTCAGTGGATTGAATGATTAAGACATCCACTAGGTATTAATTGGCAGGGGTAATTGGCTTCTTTATATAGGTGTGTATAATAACTCTCTACTTGATACATTGAACCTATAACTTGGTCATACCCACTGAGCTGGATAGAAATTTGGATTATCTCCGTGTTGTATGTTGTAGTAGTAGAAAAAGTATTCGTGTTAGACCGGATATTATACTCAAGATGAATTTCGAAAAGTATTGTCCGTGCATAGTGAACTATCAATGTTACTAAAAAACTAGTGAGAACTTAATAACATTCATATACAAGCTATATCTGTCACGTTATAGCTTATCGTTGGTAATCATTTGAAATGCCTTGTTTGCAGCTATTTTCCAATATAAAGAAGAGCTTGAAACGTTGTAATACTCTCAGTACGAACCAGACTTTATTCAGTTTATTCAAGGTACATTTTTCATATGCTTGATATGGGCTTTCAATATATATATTATAGAATTGTACTGTGAAGTCGAGCAATGTCTTAGTCTAAGAACCAGCTTTGTTTGGGGGTTTTAGAATTTTATTTCGAGAAACCTTTTTAGTTGACTCAGCTTTTCTAGCCACCTAGGTTCCCACAAGGGTTGGGCATACACATGCTGTCTTTAATGATGTTTGCAGGCCAATTTAAATGTTCTACTTCACGGTCTTAGATAAGGTGGTTGGAGATTTGAGTTTATTCTTTTGAAATGGTCTCCTCTCTACAGGTCTTTCAACGAGTTCTGAAGGCCTATGCTACAAAGCTATTTGGTAAGCTCCCGAAAGGAGGCACTGGTATCGTTGCCGCAGCCACAGGCATGGATGGACAGATAAAGGTGGGCCTTCTTCCTGTTTCCTATGTGTGCTTTTTGATGTAGTTTTACCTATTTATTTCCTCTGTGCAGGTCTCGGAGAGAGATGAAAAGGTGATATGCTACATAGTTAATTCTGCTGAGTATTGCCACAAAACAGTAAGCTTGTTCTTCCCTATTATTCTGTTTTCTTGCCTTTCTCACATTTGGCACCCTCAGCATGCAGCATATATATGTTGATACCTGTGTGTATCCTGTTGCGACGGGTCAATGGGGTTGTATCATATGGTCCTAATCTTCTTTTGAGGATAGTCATAGAAAAACCAGTTTTGACATTGTTAATCTTTGCATCAAGTTCCAAGAAACTTCCATGGGTCTAGTTATATTCTCAATGAGTTTGTGATGTGATCTTCCTCCAAAGCATTTTAAGCAATGAACTTCATATCTTACACCTCCAAATTTCTTGGTTTTACCAATTCCAGCGTAGTTGTGAAAGGTTTTTGCAATTTTTCTTATATATTTGTGTCACACATGTGGTAGTTTTTCAAATATAGTATCTGTTGCTTCAGTATTAAACAATTTAATGCAAGCTGTTATGTTGTTCCGGGATACAAGATGTGTGTCGGTGTTTGTAGGATTCTATCTTAAAGTTTTGATTAAGTGAACAGCAATGCGGTACTTCACAAGGAATATTTGCTATTTGTATTGCAGTCTGGTGAACTGGCAGAAAACGTCGCAGAAATTATTGACCCACATTATGCTGATGGTGTAGACATGTCAGAGGTCCAGGTATTGATCACATGAAGGACTTAATAGTTTTCCCTATTTAGGATTGTACTTAAGCTGTGCTGCTGTGTAGGATGAATTTTCAGCTGTCATAACTAAAGCATTGGTAACACTGGTCCTTGGACTTGAGACTAAATTTGACACAGAAATGGCAGCGATGACACGTGTTCTGTGGAGCACACTCGAGAGCGTGGGTGACCAGTCTTTGTAAGATCTAACTGGGGTGTTAAAAGCTTATATTGTTTTTGATGCCCATATGACCAAGCGTTAACAACATGCATTTGCATCTTCATATAGGTACGTGAATGGAATAAATACAATCCTTAGCAGCAGCATTCCTGTCCTCGGGAAACTTCTAACACCAGTTTACTTCCAGTTTTTCCTCGACAAGGTAATTATAAAGAGTGTGTATGATTTGAGTGCCTTCATGATCTGATGGTTGTGGTCTTGTGCAAATTTGACCCGCATGAAATGGGGTCAAACCTTGAGCAGGTCCTTACAAAATTTTCATGCTACCCTGTATAACTTTGTGCAGCTGGCATCATCCCTAGGACCACGGTTCTATGCTAATATTTTCAGATGCAAGCAACTATCCGAAACGGGAGCTCAACAGGTTAGCTTGCATGGTCTACGTTTCTCGGATACCTCTGATTATCTCTGTTGTGATTTCTCTAACAGTCAACTAGAATGATGTCAGTGTGAAAAAAATAAATTTACCTAGTTTATGAGTATCCAATGACTAGAGCCAAACATAGTCTGGTTATATTGCCTTATCGTTCACACTTTTTTCTTTTGTCGATGTTTAGTAATTTCTGAACTTGTACTAGTATTCATGCGATGTTATGTTTCTGAGCCCTTGGTTTTTAGTTTGTTTTAGAGTTTGAATATGAATTATTTGGCTTTTGGTTTCACAGATGTTACTAGATACGCAAGCCGTGAAGACGATTCTGCTAGAGATTCCTTCCCTTGCCAGACAGGTTAGCTCCTCACTACCAATTTATGTCATTGATGTTATCTCAGTGTGACTTATTACTGGGTATCTTCTGCGCAAAAGTAGAATACCTGATGCCTAAACCCTTTGGATATTCTTGTTTCGGTCATATATCCGGTATCAGAGAAAACGCATATAGCACTTTAGTCTGTAAATCCGAAACGGGTTACTTTTTTAAGTTTTGACATATCTTTTAATAATATCATTGCAGACTTCAACTGCAGCCAGCTATTCCAAATTTGTGAGCCGTGAAATGAGCAGAGCTGAAGCACTCCTTAAGGTCATACTATCCCCAATAGATTCAGTGGCAGACACCTATCGTGCACTGTTTCCGGAAGGAACACCCATGGAGTTTCAACGCATCTTGGAACTTAAGGTAATTTTGACTTGTCTTAACTCATTTCCTCATTCTAAAACGAACTGGCGTGAGACCCGAGTCTGGTTTCGCAACAGTATTCTAGAGCGACTGTTTATATCGTGGGGCTAAGTATTGTTCTCTCCCAACAGCATTAGTTCTTTCTCTCTATATCAAACTATAGGGGCCTTAAACATACGCTGAAACTTGTTCTGGTGTTTGGTGCAGGGTCTGAAAAAAGCTGATCAGCAGAGTATACTTGATGATTTCAACAAGCATGGCCCAGGATTCACACAGCCGTCAGTTACAGCGGCAATGCCACAACCTATGCCAAGCCCACCTGCACCCCCACTGGCAATCACTAATCCGGCTACAGCCGCTGGGTTCATAGCAAATAGTGAGGATGTGTTAACTAGAGCAGCTGCACTTGGCAGAGGAGCTGCAAGCACTGGCTTCAAGAAGTTCATCGCTCTTACTGAAGCTGCCAAAGACCGCAAAGATGGACCTCTGAGGAGACTCTTTAACGCATGATTTAGTTCTTTTCGACCCTTTGTTTTTTGGTTTTTTTTCATTTTTGGTTCTTGTACTCAGAACAACTTATCAGACCATTATGAGTCTGACAAATCGAACATTTAAATCCACAATATATCCATGTACACAAATTTCGCATTCATCTTTTGCCTCTTGTTTATTATTTTGGCTCCGACTTGTTTGAATTAGTTCATCAACCACCACAGGATTAATAGTCAGCTGAGTACCAGAAATCAAATAACATTGCACATGTGTCGTCTAGAGACTAAAACATGAAAGCATGTTCTGCAGATGTGTCGGCTAGTGATTGCAAAATTGGCACACCAGTTTGTAATCAGATTATAAAAGCAACTCATGATACCGCTTTTTGAGATCATCATTAAATAACACTCCACAAAATCAGTTTATTTTAGTCACTCCACCGTTTGAGGGTATTAGAGCATCTCCAATGAGAGATAATTATATTGAGCCTCTTATATTTTTTTAGTATTAAATAGTGTACTTTTTCAAAATAAATTGATCGACATTGACTTTCAGCAGGCGGCTGATACTTGGTTTTCATAGTTTGATTATGTTTGTTTGTTGTGTGTTGGAAACTGAATTCTCAATTGCTTGTGTGTATAGCCCAATAGATGGGAGGATTGCCTTATTGAGTATTTGTGATAATACTCATTCGTCTTAATTGTTGTTTGTGATGCATGTAAAGGCAAAGTGTGATTATGGAATCAAGGTAATAAAGAGGAGGATGTTCTAGTGGCTCAAGTGGTTGTTGTCTGTTTCCTATTAGGTTGCTAGAGTTGAGTCTTTAGAATGTTGCTAGGATTGCTGGTTCTTTGGTTAATGCTGGTTATTTGGAATTGTTGGATAATTTACTATTGGATTACAGTTATTGGTTAATTGCTGGATTGATGTTGTTGAATAAATGATGAATTATTTCCGTTGTTGTGTTTTATTGGGGTTAGGATGTTAGTGAATATGGGATCACTAGTTTAATATTGTGTAAAAAAATTGGTTGGGTCATTTCAGGTTGATTTTGACAAAGAAGATGAATGGGGTTATTTGGCGTTGATTAAAAATTGTAACTCAAAAGCAACTGTCTCAGGCTTAGCAAGTTATGTGAAGGAGATTGTGTGTTAATTTTGTGCACATTTACCAAGTAAGAAAACTTATAAGGGAGTCAAGGTGTTTGTCAGAGAACATATGTACAATTTTTCTCCTTCAGCTATCAACTGTTATCTGAAATTCGCTCCTTTAACAAACGATGAGGTCAAAGCTGATGCCGATGCTGATATTGTCATTCTAGAGAAGATTGTTGATACCTTGAGTGAAGAAAATAAGTTTTTTTGGGGAAAGCTTAATACCAAAAATTTGTCTGCAAGTGTTGGAGCTCTTCGTATTGCTGCTTTTAACTGGTTTCTGCTATTAATCAGAGTCATATCTCTGAAAAAAGAGCTCGGTTGGTTTATAATGTTCCATGGTATTCAGATTGACGTTGGTAAGTTGGTGTTTGAGCAAGTGATGGAGCTTTGTTCGTTTCAGAAAAATGAGTCACAATGTATAGTGTTTCCTCGAATTATCTTTGGTCTTCTTGAGCATCAAAGTAAAATCAGAATCTTCAAGGAAGTAAAATATATCCCTCCAGTATGCTATAAAAAGGATAAACAAATTGGTGAAGCTTACGATGTGTGGTTCAAAAAGAAGCATTCCAAGCCTGCCAAAAATACTATTTCAGAACCAATGAGTATATCTCAGGATGAGTTAGATCATCAAGGTGTTAAGGTTTTACAGCTTGGGGGCATTGGGATTCCACAAATTGGACAAGAGAACCCAGCAGCCACTTACGAGGCTCTTGTGGACACTGCACAGGCTCTTCAGACTCTCACAAATGTTGTTCATCGGCTGACTCAAAATCATCCCTTGTCAAAAATGATGCTTTAAGCTCTGTTTTTAACATATGTGTTCTCAACCTGGGGGAGATGGTTTGAGTTTCTGGGGGAGTTTTTCATTCAGTTGTAGGATTTTGGGGGAGTTGGAGTTTTTCATTGCAAGTTTCGATTGTAGGATTTTGGGAGAGTTGGGTGTTTCAAAATACAAGTCTGTTGTTTATTTTCAACATGGAAAACCTTAAGCGGCTTCATTGGATGTTCTTGTTTGATGAAAATCTTGTGTTTATGAAAGCTTGAACATTTGTTTAAATGGTTGTTATGACTGTATGGATCTTTTTGCTTGAAAAATTCTACAAACATGTGTTTGAGAGACACAAGGTTAAAATGGGGGAGATTGAAGATGCAAACATATGATATAGTCGTTGTACTAGGTACAAGTAGGACAAGAAGTAATACAGACAAACAATGAAGAGTCGAAATATGGAAATAAGTCATGGTGGTTAATGTACGAATCGATAAGGAAGATTACAAGAGCAGGAAGCTTGGAGAAAAGTCTAGAAGCTTGAAGTGTGTCTTTACAAAGGGAAAAGGGAAACTTAGAGAAGATAGACAACTTTCTTTTCCTCAAAGAACAAGAAAATTGTCAATTATTGTTAGTATTAGAATAGGGAAAAAACCTGTTATATGGCACACCTGTTTAATATAAATAGGATACCTTGGCCTCAGGGTAAAGGTAGAGATTTAGAGTTTGAAAATTCTTAGCAATTGTATTTTAAGCTTAAGAAAAATATAGCTTAGAGATTGAAAGAGGGCTGTGGAGTTTTGAGAGAGATTCTTGACCAAGTTTGTGATCCCAGAACTCGAGATTGAGAGAATAGAAAATATTTTTAAAAGAAAGAGTTGTAAACATATTTTCTATTAATCAAAAAGTTGTTTTGAGAAAATCCCTGTGTGAATTCTTGATTTAGTTTATGTACTAATAGCTCTTACTCTTTCATATTTGTTTCACAAACTATATTTGAATACAATATTTATTTTCTTTAAACAATATATTAGAATACACATAAAACTATATTTGAATACAATATTTATTTCTTTAAACAATATATTAGAATACAATGTATCTAACTGAATTTAATATCCTTATGTGGAATATGCATTGCATTTTTTTTTTTTTTTTGACAACTATGCATTGCATTTATCAACAAAAATTAATTGTTTTTTTTTCTTTCAGATTCTGAATTAAGAAACAAAAGGAAACAAAAAAAAAAAAGTAAACTAGCCGTTGGATAAACCAATTTCAAAAGCTTAAGCGCCGCTTGTTTGCTTATCCAACGGTCAAAAACAAATCTTTTTTTCCATTTAAAGCGCAAAGCGACGCCGTTTTGTTCTCACCCAGACGTCGTTTTATAACCAAACCCTCTCATCTCATCTCTCTTACAAATCGGAAGGAAGAAGAAGGATCTTTGTTTTCTCTGCCTCTTAACTCCTTCTTCTTCTACTTTCGATTAATATTGAATCTGATTCGTCTCTACTAGTGTCCAATTTGTCTGTTTCGATTTCTCTTTTAAAAAATTCGATTTTTTTCGATTTCGGTCTTGACGAGTAAGAAGAAAGACGAAAGTGATGGCTCCCGTAAACGGGTATCAGGGAAACACTCCGGCGGATCCTCCGGCTTCTAATGGATCGAAACCACCCGCGGCTCCGACCAAGACTGTTGACAGCCAATCTGTTCTCAGAAGGTACTTTTTTCTTCTTCTTTTGCCTTGGGATCTTGTTTCCAACATTCCCCGTTTCAATTTCTTAACCGCCTTCGTCTTTTGCCTCGTATTAGTTTATCGTATCCATTTCATGGTATCGTTAGTATTTTGGCTATTACCCATATCCAATTCTTGTGGTTAATGTACTTCTGAATCCCAAAAAATGAAGTGGGAGACTTCTACTATATCGTTGCATACAAACTGTTTGTTAGAATGTCTCTGAGAGAACTAAACCTTTAAGATGTTCTTTGTATTCATCTTTCAGTCAGAACTTATCATTTCCCTTTAGTTTATATGTCACAAAGATTCAGTTTTTAATCATACCCACGGATTCTTAATCCGTTTTTTGTTTCTTTGCTTAAACGCAGGCTGCAATCTGAATTGATGGGCTTGATGGTGAGTTTTATCATCTTTCTTTCTCTTGCTGTAGATAAACAGATAGTGTGAATTGGTTTTTGTAGTTAAGATTTGCTCATAAGGTCTTGACTTGGGGTGTTTTCAGATGGGCGGTGGTCCGGGGATATCTGCTTTTCCAGAGGAAGACAACATATTCTGCTGGAAAGGGACGATCACAGGAAGCAAAGATACAGTTTTTGAAGGAACTGAGTACAGACTCTCCCTCTCTTTCTCCAATGACTATCCTTTCAAACCTCCAAAGGTTAAGTTCGAGACATGTTGCTTCCACCCCAATGTTGATGTCTATGGCAATATCTGCTTAGACATTCTTCAGGTAAAATGTACCTTCCATTTGTGTCTTTGCTCTACACAGAATTAGAGAAGAAGTGCCAAACTTAATCCGCATTCGTATTTGCAGGATAAGTGGTCATCTGCTTACGATGTTAGGACAATACTATTGTCGATTCAGAGCCTTCTGGGAGGTAATCTATCGGGCATAATGTTTGATTTCCTGTAAACTCTTTTTGTTGGCTGATCCAGTATCTGAGTGTGTTCTTTTACATCTTTTTCGGTGGTCAGAACCTAACATCAGCTCACCGTTGAACACACAAGCAGCTCAGCTCTGGAGCAACCAAGAAGGTGAAACAAAAGATGATATAACACTTATTATAAATCAAACGTCTTTGAAGTTCTTCCATTATGAGTTTCTTATGTCTCTTTTGTTATCACTGTGCAGAGTATAGGAAGATGGTTGAGAAGCTCTACAAGCCTCCCAGTGCATGATTTCTGCTAGCTCTTCTGATTCATAAATCTCCACTGCGTTTGATGATTTCACATACAATGATTTTCCAGAAGAAACACTTTGTGTCATTCATTTTGCTTTATTCTTTTGTTTCTGAACATCAGCAGTTTCATCTGTAACTTTACCTTTAGTTTTTTGACTTGAGCCGAATAATGACAGAATGTGACGAGTGGGTTTTTCATAGAGTAATCAGAAAGATAATATACTTTTTTATTCATTATAAAATGGTGGAGAGTGAGATTTCCAGAGATTAATCAGAAGAGATGTTTTATTCATTTCACAAACGAAGAAAAGAGTCCTCAATTTCGAAGTACAACTGCAGTTTTTTTATTGTTGAAGTGAGAAATGATAAGCACATAGGTTTGACTAAATTCACCAGATTTAAGAAAGGCCACGAACTTTTCCAGTGGCGGTGTCAATATCAATCTCGTAGAAACAAGGTCTTGTGGGAAGTCCAGGCATTGTGCTCATTGTACCAACCAGTGGATAGATGAAACCAGCTCCAATGCTTCCTCTAACATCTCTTATTGGCAACACAAACCCTGTAGGTGCTCCTTTCTTTGATGCATCATGGGAGAATGAATATTGCGTTTTCGACATGCATATGGGAAGGTTCGAGAAGCCTTGTTGTGTGTACATCTCAATCTGTTTCTCTGCCTGCATTTACATATCACAGAAGAATATAAGGGATTTACATAAAGGAGGTTTCTTTTAGCAACAATGCAACAAAATTGAAGAAGTCGGTTTAGGAATCAATCACCTGGTCTGAGTATTCAACACCACTGGCTCCATATGACTTAGCTATGGCCTCAATTTTGTCTTTGATGCTAATGTCCAATGGGTAGAGGAACCTAAGTGGATGTGTAATGTTTTGACAAGCTTTTTCAACCGCAATACCAAGATCCACCTACAACATTTCCAAGAACAATTCATTTTTTAAGCTGGAATCGCAAACATAAATTGCATATAATGTAATCAGAAAGTACTGGTATTCAAAGAGAGAAGATTACCGCTCCTTTACCACCATGAGCATGGTGGGAACAAATGACAGCATCAAAAGCACCAGCATCCATTGAAAATTTCCTAACTGCATTTAGCTCTGCTTCGGTATCCGTTGAGAACATATTCACAGCAACAACTACATTCACACCATAAGCCTTTGTGTTTGAGATGTGCTTTGCTAGATTCACACATCCAGCTTCAACCAAGGAAACATTCTCGCTTACATAAGCACGATCAAGAGGCCTCCCGGCAACAACATCAGGTCCACCACCATGCATTTTCAAGGCCCTAACAGTTGCCACAACAATCGCACACTGAGGCGTTAATCCGCTGTAACGACACTTAATATTCATGAACTTCTCTGTCCCAATGTCAGAACCAAAACCTGCTTCTGTTACCACGAATCCACCAGGTCCCACCAGCTTTAAAGCGATTTTATCAGCAACAATTGATGAATTTCCATGAGCTATGTTTGCAAAAGGACCAGCATGAACAAGGACAGGTGTCCCTTCAAGTGTCTGCATGAGTGTCGGGTTGATAGCGTCTTTCATCAGAACGGTCAAGGCTCCTCCAACACCAAGATCATCAGCTGTTATCGGCTCTCCGGCCTTGCTGTTACCAACCACCATTTTACCAAGCCTCTCTCTCATATCACCAAGAGAGGTTGTCAAAGCCAAAACAGCCATAATCTCACTAGCAACAGATATATCAAAACCAGTTTCTCTGGTCATCCCTTTTTCCTCAGGTCCCTGACCAATAGTAATCTTCCTCAAGAACCGGTCATTAACATCCATCACTCTTCTCCACGTGATGGAAGCAGGATCAATATCAAGCCTAGCAAATTTCTTTATCTCCTCGGGAGTAAGCTCCTCCGGACTGGTCTTGGAGATCCCAAGCTTAGTCAATCTCCTGAACATAATGTCACTGAAACTACGCCTCCCTTCTTTATTAGGAGGACACAACCTATTAAAAAGAGCCTTGTCGGATTGAGATGTCTCATGGAAAATCCGAGTGTCGATAGCAGCAGCTAAGAGATTGTTGGAAGCAGTGATCGCATGAATATCTCCAGTGAGATGAAGATTGAACTCATCCATAGGAATCACCTGACTATACCCACCACCGGCTGCACCTCCTTTGATTCCAAAGGTTGGTCCTTGTGATGGTTGGCGAAGACAAGTAACAACCTAAGCAACAACACTTCAGATATCAATAATACCAAAAGAGAAGTTCATACAAAAGAAAGAGAGGAAGATGTAAAACCTTCTTATCGAGGTAAGCGCCTAAGGCTTGACAAAGTCCAACAGTGGTAGTACTCTTGCCTTCTCCAAGAGGAGTTGGAGTAATCCCTCCAACAACAACATAGTAACCATCTTCTTGTTCTTGAAGCTCATCAAACGCAGACAACAAAACCTAAAAGAACAAATCATCAGTTAGTTAGATCAGAACACTGAACAACTAAATCAGAACTTCATAAGAGAAACTACCGACAAAAATAAGTAACAGAAAAAGAGAGCTAATTTTCGTATAAAAATTGTAAAAAGAAGCCAAAATCAATCGAAAGTTATAAACTTTGAACTTACGTAATAGCCTACTCAAAGCTAAAAACACTTAAAACCCCATTAGCAATATCTTGAAAATTATTATGTTTTGAACAAAAAACATGATCGAAACCATTTAGAAACAATAGAAAAAACAGTATCATTCAGCCAAAACAGAGTTGTTTCAGATCCTTGTTCAATCAAATCTCAAAACATGTCACAAGTCCCAAACCGACAACAACCCATTTTTTTGAGAGAAAGAAATAAACAAAAAGGGGAAGTGAATACCTTAGCTTTATACTTGCCGTAGAGATCGTAGTGAAGTGGGTTGATATTGAGATCTTTGGCAATCTCAGAGATGTGTAAAGGCTCGACGGAATTAGCAATATCAATATCAGCGGGAACTGGTGAAACAACCTGAAGCTTTCTCGATGATGGACTCATCACTCTCTCTCTCTCTCTTCTAAGTTTCCTTCTCTTTTTGGTTTTTGGTCTCAAGTCTGATCTTTGCGTTGGAGAGAGAAAGGATGAGATGAAGATGATGGAAGAGGACGATGATGTTTTTTTTTTTAATTATTAGTTTAACCCAAACCAATCAATCCATAAACCCCATTTTTAAGTTAACATTTACATGTACTAGTTAGGCCTGGGCAAATTACCCGGATCCGAATATCTGAATATCCGATCCGAACCCGATCCAAAAAATCCGATCCGAATTCTTATCTGAAATTGTAAAATACCCGAACGGGTTCTAAATCTCTAAATCCGAAAACCCGAATCCGAACCTGATCCGAACCGAAATCCGAACGAATATCCGAATATACCAACATTATTAATATATAGTAGTAATATATTAGTAATATTTATAATTTTAATAATATAAATATTCAAAATATTCAGATTTTTAGATATTTTCGACAATTTGAAGTATTTAAACTGTTTATTAGTAAATTTGGATAGAAAATACTCTAAATTTTTAGATATATTGCGTATTATTGAATAATTTAGACTAAATTAGATACTAAAATTTTGAGTTTTGTGAACTTCGGGTAATCCAAATCCGAATCCGAAATATTCGAACCGGACTCGATCCAAACCCGAAGTCTAGAAATACCCGAACGGGTCCTATACCTCTAAACCCAAAAACCCAAAAACCCGAAATACCTAAAGCGAACCCGAACGGATACCCAAATGCCCAGGACTAATACTAGTTATCCATAATTCCATACTAACCAATGAGAGGACTTATTGTTTTTGGTTTTCTCTTTTATTTTTTTACCTTTAATAAGGAAAAATGATTGCCAGCTACTTGAAGTATACACCAACACATAGCCACACATACAAACAATAAAAATGTCTTGTTAACTACGTGAACTATTGTCATCACATAAGGACATCCATAAACATACATATGTTATGTCTACAACACCATAAATATTCGAGGTTAACCAAAATCCGGTGTTGACCGACGTTGACCAATATTTACTGGCATTGACCGCCGTTGACCAAAAAAAATATTCAAAAAAATATTTTTTTTCCTAAAAATAATAATTTTTTGTTTTTATGTATTTTTGAAAATACAAAATACAAAATGATTTTTAAATAGAAAGAGTATAAAATTTGTTATTGTTTATGAAAACTACTACACATAAATTTTTGGTGATATAGTTTTATTATATTATTTTTAGTATATTTTCTAACAAACGGACAATTCGTCGATTCACCCTTACGCCTCTCTTGTTCACCCCTTTTAAATTAAGGAAACGAATCTTAATTAAAGAAACAAATTATGTTGATCAATCAATTTTAAAATTGTTAATTTTAATATTATATTACAGTTTTTAATTATAACATCTAAAACCCTAACCATTTATTATAAACCTAAACCAACATATAATTTTATTTAATTATCAAATCTAAACCCTAAACACTCTTTTATAAACCCAAACCTACATATAATTTTATTTAATTGTAAAATAAAAATCCTAACCACTCTTTTGTAAACGCAAACTGACATAATTTTCTTAATAAAATATCTCTTTCTAAAAATAAGATATGACATGCCATATTATTGTATTCTGATTTGTTAATTAAGAGGGGATGAATGAGAGTTGTTCACCCCTAGGGGTGAATCCAAGAATTTTTCTTAACAAAATTAGTTACTTTATATACCACAAATTTTGTTTTTAATATAATTTTTATTTTCTTTGGTAAATAATTTTCTTGTACTTTTTTGCTGTTATATTTTGTTTTTGTAAATTATACAAATCATTTATCTATTTTATTTATTTATTAAAAATATATAAAAACAAAAAAGTTATTATTTTTAGGAAAAAAATATTTTTTTTTGAATATTTTTTTCTGGTCAACGCCGGTCAACACTGGTCATCAGTGGTTAATACTAGTCAATGTCGGTCAATTCTGGTCAACACCGGATTCCGGCAAACCTCGAATGTTTATGGTGTTGCACACATAACCTATGTTTGTTTATTGATGTCTTTATGTAATGACAATAGTTCATGTAGTTAATAAAACATTTATATTGTTTGTATTTGTGGCTATGTGTTGGCGTATACTTCAAGTAGTTGGCAATCATTTTTCCCTTTAATAATTCAAAACATATACATTAATTATTGAAGGCAAGAGAAAATGACGTTTTTATCCTTAATCTATAAGCGCAGCCACGCTATAGGCTATATAGCAAAAGGTCCACTATTGTTGATTTTTTATTACTTGTATTTGTGTCGTCAAATTATTTAATCTTATTAGGATTTATATTTAAACCCAGTCCAATTTTTACTTTTTTCAGAAGGTATTGTATTTACAGCGGTTCTAGTTTAATATTATAATTATTATTATAGATATATATATTTCATATTTGTAAATTTAACCCAAACTATATGTATAACTTAGTAATTTTAATATTTGATCAAAAGTGAATTAAAATCATAAATGTAAAGCTAATCTACTCTTACAGCGTTAACTATCTATTCAATGAACTTGTTAGACCTTAAACTCTCATTTGAATCTAGCAAACCAAGCAAACATTAATAAGTTTAAATTTGATTTATTTCTAAAGTGTCTTAAATTTGATTTTGGTTTAATTAAATTTGGGTTTAATCTAATTAAACCAAAAATCTTTAATTCTCTTTTTTATTGTCACGTCTTTCTCTTCTTTTGTGATTTTGTCGACATTGACATCAGAGAGAGGGAGAGAAAGAGAGATAACTTTTGGTTATTGGGTGTAAAGGAGAGAGGGAAAAAGATCAAGCTTTTTCCTTAGAGTAAAGAGAGAAACAGAACTGTCAGGGTTTGGGAGAAGGAGGATCCGACTAGTCAAATCGTTTTGAAAGGTATTGACTTTTGATAGGGTTGTAGCCAAGAGATTTTCGTACACTCGCCTTTTTACAGAAGTGAATTTGAGTTAATATTCTAAGAGATTTTGGCAGTTTCGTGGAGCGTTTATTCTCATTCGCGGATTGAGACCAGCGGTTGTTCTAGTGGCTCGCTTGGTTGTTGTCTGGCTTTTGTTATGTTGCTAGAGTTGAGTCCTAGAATGTTGTTTAGGATTGCTGGTTCTCTCGTTTATGTTGATTGGATCTTTAGTTTATCATTTTGGAATTATTACGGTTTATTTGATATTGGTCATTGGTTTATTGGTTATTTATTGGTTTTACTATTTCCGCTATTTGGTGTGATTGTGGTTAGGTGGCTAGTGGGTATGGGACCACTAGCTTAGTTGTTTAGTATTATATTATATTTTTATAATTTATTATTTATTATTTAAAAAAAACGGATCAGATCGTTTCAGTTTAGTAACAGAGCCCTTACGGTTCTAGGTACGTGTTCACTGTGTTTCTGTTGTTGATGTTTTGATTTGAATGCCTTTGATTGATTATGTGAGTTAGTTGATTATGTGTGGCATGAAGTCCTAGAACATCCTCTTCGAGCCTTCAATGAGATTCCACGGTATGTTATGTTTCTTTGTGTGCTTTTGGTTTGTTTTTATGCTTGTTAGCCTCTGATCTTGGAAGGGTAGTGGTTAAAGGTGTCTGAGTTGTTGGTCGTGGATGTGGGCGTGGTTGTGGTTGTGCTCGGATAGGTTCCCGAGGCTAATGAGTGTGTGGTCCAGAGTTCCACAAAGAGGTACGTCAGAGGGTCGCAAGCGTAACAGGAGGGACCAGAGGGGGTTAGCCGGTGAGCATGTTGGACATGCTGGAAACCCATGTGTGGGGTTACAGCAGGCGGAGCCCAGGGTCAAGATGATCGCTTGGTGGATCTGTTGACGTGTTGTTGGAGCGGTTACCGAGTGGGGTACTAGTGGAGGCTCCAGTTGTGCCGCATGTAGCGGGATGCAGCCGAGGGCTGTGGATGTTGAGTACTCTCCATCATATGTTAGGAGGATGAAGCAGTTATAGATGAGCGGTACACAATTTGTTTTGAGAGGTATCGAGCCTAGAGAGGCAGATAGGTGGACACTTGTAGTTGGAGCAGATATTTATCTGTTTGGTGGTAATCCAGTTGGATATTAGAAGTTGAGTGGGCAGGTGTAACATTGCAATGTTATACTCGGACCACATGAGGTACTTTTGTTCGGGAGATCTTTATAGTCGTTAAGGATTGTTGCTCCAGAGGGGATGGTGATTCCCTTGAATACCGATAGCTTGAGGGGCTGGGAGCTCCAAGGGTGGCAGAGGGGATGATTAGTTCCCCTGATACCGAGATCTTGATGATTGTGGTCCAAGAGTGAGACGGTATAACTCAAAGACGGTGGTCTGAGAGTGAGATCGGTATGGTTCGAAGGTTGCGACCTTAGGGATGAGGAGTTAGGAGCAAGCAATGCCTAGGACGTGAGTATAAACATAACAACAAAATGTAGACCTCGAGAGTTGATGGTGGTTTAATATTGGATTTTAGTGTTGTTGGCCGGTGGGCCAGGGTTCTATGACCGGTGCAGTCATCATTGTGTGGCTGATGCGCTAGGATTGTGTAGCTGGTGGTGCTGGAGTCCGAGGAAGGGGAGCTACAACAGATATGAGCCGGTAAAGGCATGGTTGCCAGGTATTTAAGTTCACGAGAAACTTTCATGACAAGATAAACTAATCGTTGCAACGATGTTGGATGAAGTTCACTGGAGAAGGATAGGATTGCTAGAATTAAGGTTTTGGTAAGCTTGCTGGGGGAAATAAATGAAGTGGTTTGAGTTGGCGGCCTGCATATTGTTTGATGCGGTGAATCAAAATATGTGAACATATGGTACTTGTTTGTTTGATTACGCTCGTATTGATGATTTGTTGTGGATAATTGCTAAGCGGAAAGCTATGTTGGAATAAGCTGTCTTGTAGAAGTTTCCCTTAGAGACAAGTTACTAGAGAATCTTGGTCGAGCAAGAGGGGTTTATATTTGGGTGGTGGTGAGTTGATGTCGGCATACTTGATTATTAGTCTAGTAGAGCTGAGGAAGTAACCAGAGGATTTGTTGAGCAGGGGATTCATTCTTCTTATCCCTTCACTGTGGGGAGCGTCGGTGTTGTTCGTCAAGTAGAAGGACGAGGTATGTGTTTATGTGTTTGTGGCGATGCCGTTCAGGTTCAATAACGCGCCAACATCGTTTATGAGATTGATGAATAGCGTGTTACAGGAGTTTTATGGACTTGGCTGTCATCATTTTCATCGATAATATCCTAGTTTATTCTAAGAGTCCTTAGGAGCATGCAGTGCATTTGTGGGCAGTTTAGGAGAAGCTGCGGAACCAGAAGTTGTTTGCTAAGTTGAGCAAGTGTAGTTTTTAGCAGCGTGAGATGGGTTTTCTAGGTTACATTGTTTCTGCAGAGGGGGTTTCAGTAGATCCGGAGAAGATTCAGACTATCAGGGATTGGTTTAGACCGCAGAGTGCCACAAAGATTAGGAGTTTCCTTGGATTGGCAGGTTACTACAGGAGATTTGTACAGGGGTTTGTGAGTAAGACACGCCCGATGACTAAGTTGACAGGGAAGGATGTTCCTTTTGTTTGGACACAGGAGTGTGAGGGGGGAAGGTGATTGTCTATGCTTCGTGGCAGTTGCGGAAACATGCGGACAACTATCCTACTCATGATTTGGAGATGGCTGCTGTAGTTTTTGCCCTGAAGATTTGGAGATCTTATATGTATGGTGCAAAGGTACATGTGTTTACAGATCATAAGAGCCTGAAATATATATTCACTCAGCCCGAGCTGAACTTGAGGCAGAGGCGGTGGATGGAGCTGGTGGCGGATTATGATTTGGAGATAGCCTATCACCCTGGGCTGGCTAACTTGGTTGCAGATGCTCTGAGTCGGAAGAGGGTAGCTTCGGCTCAAGAGCAGGAGATGGAGTCTCTGGTAGGAGAGATCAGTGCTTTGAGGTTGTGTGTTGTTTCTCAGGAACCGTTGGGTTTGGAAGCAGTTGATAGAGCAGATCTTCTGAGCAGGGTGTGGTTGGCTCAAGAGAAAGATTTGGGGCTGATGAATGCCTTTAAGGCTGCTGATTCAGAGTATCAGGTCTCAGCTGATGGTACTATCTTGGTGCATAGTCGGATTTGTGTGCCTAATGATGAAGAGTTGAGGCAGGAGATCCTGAGAGAGGCTCATGCGAGCAAGTTTTCTATTCATCCAGGAGCGACCAAGATGTACCGTGATCTCAAGAGGTACTACCACTGGGTCGGGATGAAGAAGAATGTAGTTAGTTGGATTGTGAGGTGCGATGTGTGTCAGCTAGTGAAGGCTGAGCATCAGGTTCCAGGCGGGTTACTGAAGAGTCTACCTATTCCTGAGTGGAAGTGGGATATGATCACAATGGATTTTGTGGATTACCAGTGTCTCGGACTTTTGATGCTATTTGGTCATTGTGGACTGGTTGACTAAGTCAGCACATTTTCTGGCCATTAAGAAGATTGATGGAGCAGCGGTCTTGGCTAAAAAGTATGTGAAGGAGATAGTCAAGTTGCATGGGTGCCAGCGAGTATAGTGTCTGATAGGGACTTTAAGTTCACTTTGGTGTTTTGGAAAGTATTTCAGGCAGAGATGGGCACTAAGCTGCATATGAGTACAGCTTATTATCCCCAGACAAATGGAAAGTCAGAGAGGACGATTCAGACGCTGGAGGATTTGCTAAGGATGTGTGTGTTGGATTGGGAGGGCCATTGGGCAGATCACCTGAACCTGGTAGAGTTTGCTTACAACAACATTTATCAGGAGAGTATTAAGATGGCTCCTTATGAGGCTTTGTATGGGAGGCCATGTCGTACAACATTATGCTAGAATCAGGTGGGGGAGAGGAGCATGTTTGGTGCTAGTTTTTTTCAGGAGACCTAAGAAAAGATTCGGGTTCTCAAGCTGAACATGAAGGAGGCTCAGGATAGGCAGAGGAGTTATGCTGATAAGAGGAGGAGATATCTTGAGTTTCAGATAGGAGACAGAGTGTACCTCAAGATGGCCATGTTGCAGGGTCCGAACAGGTCATTGACATAGACTAAGTTGAGTCCAAGGTATATGGGTCCATTCAGAGTGATTGAGCGGGTGGAACCGGTGGCATATAGGCTGGAGTTGCCTGAGGTTATGCGTGCATTCTACAAGGTTTTCCATGTGTCTATGTTGCAGAAATATCTCCGTGAGGATGATCGGTTGTTGGCTAAGATTCCTGAATATCTTCAGCCTAACATGATCTTGGAGGCGAGACCAGTGAAAGTTCTCGGGAGGAGGATCAAGGAACTTTGGAAGAAGAAGATTTCTTTGATGAGAGTCCTTTGGGACTGTGATGGTGTTGAGGAGCAGACTTGGGAGCCAGAGGTGAGGATGAAGGCAAGGTTTAAGAAGTGGTATGAGAAGCAAGCCGCGACTTGAGCTTGTCTAGCCTGGTCCCAGTTGTAATCCATGGTTGGAGCGGGAATGAAGTATTCCAGCCCATCTCTCTTGTTTACTTGGTCGCTTAGGGGTGGTTGGTTGTGCGACTAAGTAACAAGATGAGGTGGTGTTTGGGGTACAAAATTTCCGCGAGGCGGGGTTTTGGAGTAAAGTTTCCTGAAATAGAAGTTTCCAAAAGTGGAAAGTGCTAAGAATGGAAAATTTTATGTGAGATAGAATTTGTCCATTTTGAGTGGTGGTGAGCCTTGAAGGGGTTTGTGTGGCCTTAGTGGCGGACTTTTGAGTCATTGTGCCCATGTGTGGTGGTGTTTTGGGACATTATGTGGCCTTTGCAGTGGGCTGTTTAGCCAATTGTGTGGCCTTTGTGGCGGACTTTTTAGCCAATTGTGTGGCTTTTGTGGCGGGCTGTTTAGCCAATGTGCCTGTTTAGGCGGTCTTTCGGGATGTATGGTCTTCGTGATGGTCCTTCGGGACATGTGGCCTGTTGAGGCGATCCTTTGAGATGTATGGTCTTCGTGACGGTTCTTCGGGACAAGTAGTCTTTGTGATTGTCCTTTGGGACAAGTGGTCTTCGTGACGGTCCTTCGGGACAAGTGGTCTTTGTGACGGTTATTTTGAAGACATTTGTTTGGCCTTGGTGGCGGTCCTGTTTAGGACATTTTGTTTGGCCTTGGTGGCGGTCCTGTTTAGGACATTTGTTTGGTCTTGGTGACGGTCCTGTTTAGGACATTTGTTGGCCTTTTGGCGGCCCTTGTGGTATGTATATGATCATTGTGCGGTCATGAGGTATTCCAGTGAGGGGATATGTGATTGGTAGGACATTGTGATGTTTTACACGAGCCACGGGAAGGAAACCTAGATAGGGATAGGACTCAGACGTGTTCAGAATTGTTTGCTCGCGACTCTTGGGGGACTTTGGTTCTCCTAGTACTGCCATATTCTGAGACTTTGTGGCTTGGGAGTATGGTTGGTATATCCACTTCGGATGACGATCCGGAGGCGCGCTGTAGGGTGGTAACCCGAGAGAAGAATACTGGACTCCTTATATATTATAGCATGCGGGCTTAGGCCCGATGAGGAGCCAATATTATGGCATGCAGGCTTCAGTCTGATGAGGAGCCAATAAAAACTCAAGGTTCAGACCTATGAGTGAAGGAAAGTCCAAAAGTCGAGAGAAAATAATGCCTGGAGCGTGAGTCTATCGCCTAGAGATGACATTCGTAGATCGTCGGAGGAGTGCGGACCGTGGAGACGGTTGCACGGGAATCCTTGGCTGATGGTTGTTCTAGATTCGAGGACGGATCTATGTTGGTGGAAGAGAATTGTAACATCCGCTTTCTAAAACTAGGATGTAGAGAAAACCGAAGGATATAATTTTTAATCGATTTTGGTTAATTAAACCAAAAACCCTTAATACTCTTTTTTATTGTCACGCCTCCTTTCTTCTTTTATGCTTTTGTCGACATTGACATCAGAGAGAGGGAGAGAAAGAGAGATAACTTTTGGTTATTGAATGTAAAGGAGAAAGGGAAGAAGATCAAGCTTTTTCCTTAGAGTAAAGAGAGAAACAGAACTGTTAGAGTTTGGGAGAAGAAGGATTCGAGTAGTTAAATCGTTTCGAAAGATATTTATTTTTGGTAGGATTGTAGCTAAGAGATTTTCGTACGCTCGCATTTTTACATAAGTGAATTTAAATTAATATTCTAGGATATATTGGCAGTTTCGTGGAGTATTTCTTCTCATTCGCGGATTGAGACCAGTGGGTGTTTCGAGATCGATTTTGGTTTCATCTGAGATCTGATCGTGCTGAAATTTTGTGGGAAGCTTCTGGACGTAGAAACCTTGCGTTTCATCGGAGAGATTAGAAAGTTAACGGTTCCTTTTGATTTTGTGGTTTCACTTGTGAGGTTGTTCTTTTCTGTTTTTCCTGGCAGTTTGATTTCAATGTTTGTTTGTTGTTGTGATTGGATGTAGGAGCGATTTTGGTTAATCTTGGTTATTGGAGAGCCTCTCATTTGGTTGTAGTTAGTTTCGTGAATCACTTGTTAAGGTGAGTGCGTGACCATGAGCTTATCTAAGCGATTGGGTTGTATGACTTATTTTGTGTGATGATGTGTAGGTATGGTGAAAGTGTTATTGGTAGCTCAGTTTAATGGTTGGTTTGTTATATTTTTATTTGTAGTTGTACTCTTGATTGCTTGTGTGTATAGCTCGTAGATGGGAGAATCGCCTCACTGGGTATTTCTGGTAATACTCAAGCATCTCATTGTGTTTGTGGTGCAGGTAGAGGCAAAGTGTGACTGTGGGATTATGGCAATGAAGAGGAGTATGTTCTAGTGGTTTGCTTGGTTGTTGTCTCGCTTTTGTTAGGTTGCTAGAGTTGAGTCCTAGAATATTGTTTAGGATTGTTGGTTCTCTGGTTTATGTTGATTGGATCTTTAGTTTATGATTTTGGAATTATTACGGTTTATTTGATATTGGTCATTGGTTTATTGGTTATATATTGGTTTTACTATTTCTGCTGTTTGGTGTGATTATGGTTAAGTGTGATTGTGGTTAGGTGGCTAGTGGATATGAGACCACATAAAAATCAAAATTACAAGGCTAGAGATCTGTAACACAATTCATTATTCTAGCTATTGATAAAAATTTTGAATCTCAAAAATGAATGATGTGGGAAGATGAGAGAGAAACGAAGATGATGGAGAAGAAAAATGTGAGGTTGGTAAAGAGTAGTAATATATTCCTTCTGTTTCACAAAGAGTGTCATTCTGACACATTTCACACAAATTAAGAAAAGTTTGAATTATACATTTTTGCCTCTATTTAATTAGTAGTTAATAGTTTAAATTTAATGAAAAGAGCTTTGGGTTTAGGGGTAAAAATGAAAATGCAGCATTAAAAAGCACATTGAAAATGTAGAATGACACTCTTTGTGTAACAAAAATTTTCCTCTAAAATAACACTTTTTATGAAACAGAAGGAGTACATATATGAAAAGTGTTTAATGTCCAAAAAATGTGTTAAAAAGACAGAATTATAAGTAATTTTTCCATAATTTATTTGGTTTGAATTAAATTACCAAATTTTATGGTACGTGATGACGTGGGGGAATCAAGGTTGTTTTGATTGGACTTGCGCACTCCCATTAGTTAATAGTTATCTCGGATTGCTGACATGAACTAATATGAAGAACTACAACAAAAAAATGTTCAATTTCTTCAATTAATTTGCATCAAAATTTTAAATGATACTAATTTGAATTAAATATTTATAAATAATACAAAATTATAATTTAACATCAGTTGTAATAACTAATCCTATTATTGATTTGTTTTACATTTGTTCATTAAAACTGATGCAAATCTTGATCTATATATATTGCATCACTTAACAGTACTAATACAAATATAATTATTTACATCATTTAGAATATGATACAAATTTTTAATAAATTACAATTTATATCGTTTGTAAAAAGTGATGTAAATACTATTTGTCAACGTCACACATCGCTCCCACTGAAAGGAGAAACTTCATAACTTTATTATTTATAGGTATTTTTTTATTATGTAAAAAATGGTAAGTTTAATAAGCAACTATTAACATAAACAATATTAATAGTTTTTCTATTAATTAATAAAATTAAAAAATTCTTATTTGTGAAAAAAATTAGATTACTTTATGAATTTTCACATCAATTATATAAAACTAATATAAACACTTAACAACATTTATTATACATGTGAAGTGTATTAACTGATGTTAAATTAACAGCATCGTTTTGCAACTGATGCATAATGACATCAATTACAACAATCTATACAAAATATTTGCATCACCACTTCTAGAGTCACTTGTATAAGTGATGTTAAAGTCATTTGCAAATATTTAAAATAAGTGACACAAGATACATATTTTTTTATTGATCATTGTTGAATTTTATTTGTCTCGAATCGACCTCTCTTCTTTCTAAGAGAGATGCGTGGGGTCTAATCTTCTTTACCAATTTTTCCCTTTTACTCCTCTCTCACTCTCTTTATCACCAATTTTCTAGTTCATTCTCTGAATAAACAATGACTAATAATGACACTTGGGAGACGACCGACTCTTAAACCAACTGGTGAAAGCAATCTCTCTACACCGTTCTCAACTAACCAGCCTTATCAAATTTTACTGCCTGTAGCCTTAGTATACCTAGCGCCAGCTCTGGCTGTTCAAACCCACCTTCATCTTTGTCGTAACCGTACTCGCCATTGGTGGTGCCAAAGGGTGCGTGGTTTTATGCTTTACCATGCCACACTTAAACCCTTTTAACAACACTATTACACATTATATATATGAGGTTATTTGCCCTATGCTACACATTGTCAATTTATATTTACACTATCACACTTTCAAAATTTTAGACACTTTCTTTATATATATCCATTCTCTATTCTACCTTCTAAATCATCAAACTAGATACATCTTTTTGTTACCAAATCTCATCAATTTTTTTTTGTCATTCTTCTTCTTTGTCTCTCTCCTTTTCCCTCTTTCACTAATTATCAATAGATTTTCTATATATTTTGTATAATACCTTGTAATTATAAGTTTCCTACATTTTAAAATGTATTTTGCTATATTTTAGATGAATTATTATATTATACATTGTTTACTAATAATTGAACATTTGTTTGTTGATAAGTGGTTGGATCAATTGCAGTATGTTTATGGATACTTACTTGTGTTTGATCATTTAAAAAAGATATGAAAACCTAATTGATCAAAGAGTCATATATACTTGCCGTCGTAAGCTGTAATGAATTCTCATCTCTTCCTCTCAATAGTTTCATGCTTTACAACTTTATTTCATATTCTCATATGTTTGTAAATCAAATGTATGTTTAATATTTTCTCTTTTTACTCTTTGTGGGAGCAGAATCCCACGAGTCGGATCTCAAGAACAAGTTCGTGAGAAATAATGTGTATTATTAAGCTTTTGCATTGAGAAAAATGTGTCCCTCTTAGTTTAGAAAATGCTATGTATTTTATTTATACTAAAACATACAATTAGTTCCATAACCAAATACAATGACTCTTTATACATCTGTTTGTTTCGATCTCAACATTCAAGTTGTAACGCTCGAATCTCTTAACTGACCAAAATCTCTTTAAAACCCGATAATTTCTTTTCAACTCCGGACTTCTCGCTTTTCTCACCACCTTGGAGACCCAAACTCCCCCGGGTCTCTAGAGCTGAACGGTCCTGAGCTAGGCCTCTTTATCACCAAAGTCTGGACCGTTAGTGACACGTGTCATAAATATGGTCTCAAAGTCAACGCGCTAACTATTAATCGTAGATCCGAACACAACAGGAAAGAAAAAAATTATGTGTGAGATTTGAATTTTTAATTGCATATTCCTAAACACAATATACCTAACTATTTTAAGAAGAAAGAAAGGAAGGCAAAGGTTGAGGTCGCACTCATAGAAGAGGAAGGAGAAATGGCGGAGGCTGTCTCAGCCTTACTCCTCATGGGGAGAGGAGATCAATCCATGAATTCCACAAACTCTCTAGCTTATACACAGTCTACATTAATTAATTTAATACAAGGACGAAGATGATTCATCGGTCACATTTCTTCTTCCACCTTGTCGATTTATCGCATTCAGTCCCAACTCACAGAAAGATGTTTCTAACCCATCCAACTTAAACACTTATATGTTCTTCTCTACAGGAAGGACGAATTCAGGAGCCAGCGGAAGGAACAAGCAAGAACTTTGCCTTTTAAACTCCTTAGTGATCGAAACAACTACTCGGAGTTAACAAGATATTCACGGAGAAGGAGAGTTGGGAGCGTATTTTTAAATAAGGAAAGGCGATTAAAAGGCGATTAGGGTTTCTTGTGTTCCTATCAAGTATGGTGCCGTCGGCGGTTTCCCCGAGCCGTCTTCCGGTGGTGGGAGGGGGTGACAAGGAGGGGAGTCACGGGGAAGGGATCTCTGAGAAGGGTGTGGAGGTCTCGTCGGAGGGAAGTCAAGTGCAAAAGGGTTCAAAGGCAGTGTCGTCCTCGCTGCAGCCTGTGGCGGGGGTTCTCAATGGAAAGCGATCCTTTCTACAGGCTGCTCAAAAGCGTATGTTTACTAAGCAAAAGTTTCAAGTTGTGGAGGTTGATGGTAAGGAGAAGGTTGTAGTCCCGCGGGAGGTTTTTGAGGATGCTAAACCTCTGTGGGAGGATTTTGTGGTGGGGAAATTTGTTAACGCAAAGGCTCCTCATGTCGGTAAGATTCACATGATAGTGAATAAGATCTGGAGGCTTGGAGATAAAACATCGTTGATTGACGTTTTTGCTGTGAATGAGTTTACGGTTAAGTTTCGTGTGCGAAGTGAGGGCATGCGACATAGGGTTTTAAATCGAGGCATGTGGAACATTGCGGATCTGCCCATGATTGTTTCTAAATGGTCCCCTTTTACTGAAGAGGCTCAACCAGTTATGAAATCTGTTCCATTATGGGTCACTCTCAAGAATGTTCCACCCACTTTGTTTACAGAGAAGGGCTTGGAGTTTCTTGCAAGTGCAGTAGGGGAGCCGATTCGATTGCATTCCAACACCAAAACGTGTGTGAGTTTTGACGAGGCACAAGTCATGGTGAACGCGGACCTGACAAAGGAGTTGCCACGGGAGTACATCGTCTCGGGTGAGGAAGAGGGCGAACTTGAAACTGTAGTTTTATACAGCTATCCTCAGCTCCCACCTCGGTGTTCTAACTGTCAGAGATGGGGACATCTTCGCACTACGTGTTTGTCCCCTGGGGTTTCTCCCCCTCCGCAAACTCAATCAGTGACCCCTGCAATAGGGACTACTGAACCACAATCTTCTGATTCCCCTCCGGCTCTCGCCTCTGAGATTTCACAGGTGGTGCCTCCGGCTCTTGTCTCTGAGAGTTTGATGGTGGTGCCTCCGGTTCTTGGCTCTGGGAGTTCGTTAGTGGAGACTCAGGGTGTTACTAATCAGGATTCAGGGGAAGCAAACTTGACGGATGTATGGATTACACCGAAATCGGCTGGTAGGATCAGTCCTAGTAAGCGGCAGGAGAAGTCGGAGCTAGGTGATGGTTCTTTGTTAAAAAACTCTTACTCTGTTCTTAGGGAGGAGGTTGCTCAGCAGAAGGCTGGGGTCTCTGCTCAACAGTCTGCGGAGGAGGTTCCAAAGGCTCCACTCCAACATTCTAGGGTTGTTTCAACGCAGAGTGCACAGCCGGAGGTGCAGATCCGGACCTATTTGCATCGGGGCACAAAAACAGCTAAGAAGAACGAGTCAATCTTCTAGGACTAATCCCGGAGATCAGAGTAAGAAGCCTCCCCTAAAGCATTGATGTCAGGTTTCTGTTGGAATGTTCGTGGTCTAAATAAATCTTCAAAACATTCCGTAATAAAACAGTGGTTGGAGGGTAGTAAGTTGCAGTTTGGTTGTTTGCTTGAGACAAGGGTGAGGGAACATAAGGCTTTACGGTTAGGGAGTCGTTTGTTCCCTGGTTGGTCTATCCTGAAAAATTATGAACATAATGGGGGGGGGGTCGCATTTGGATTCTGTGGAAGGATACGGTGCGGTTGGATCCTTTTTATAAGAGTGAACAGGTAATCACTTGTTCAGTGAAACTTTCGGATCAAAGAGAGGAGTTCTTTTGCTCCTTTGTCTATGCTTTGAATACTGTTGAGGCTAGGAAGGTCTTATGGGAGGAGCTTAGGGCTCATCATGACTCTCCTATTATCAATAATAAGCCTTGGTTGGTTCTTGGGGATTTTAATGAAACCTTGGACATGGCAGAACACTCTAAGGTGGATACTAATCCAATAATTTCTGCGGGTATGCGGGATTTCCAAGCAGTCGTGAACTATTGCTCTCTCTCTGACATGTCTTTCCACGGTCCTCTCTTCACATGGTGCAACAAGCAAGACGCTGATCTAATTCATAAAAAGTTGGATCGGGTGATGATTAATGATGCATGGATGCGGTCTTTCCCGCATGCTTATAGTGTGTTTTCGGCTAGAGGTTGTTCTGATCATTTGCATAGTCAGGTTATGCTTCAGGGGGATGTCGTCAGTCAAGCTAGAAGGCGTAAGCCTTTTAAGTTTGTGAACCTAATGACTGAGATGGAGGAGCTTAGGCCACTGGTTGCTAGTTACTGGCAGGATACTCAACCCCTGTTCTTGTCAACTTCTACACTGTTTCGATTCTCTAAAAAACTGAAGAGTTTGAAACCGGCTCTACGCTCCTTGGCAAAGACTCGGTTAGGGAATCTTGTGCGTAAGACTAAAGAGGCTTTTGATATTTTATGCAGGAAACAACAAGCAAACTCGACTTCTCCATCTCCTCTGGCGATGGCGGAGGAGAATGCAGCTTATAAGAGGTGGGACTTTCTGGCAGGTTTGGAAGAGAAGTACCTTAAGCAGAAGTCTAAGCTGCATTGGTTAAAGGTTGGTGACAAGAACAATAAAGCATTCCATAGAGCAGCTACTCTGCGAGTAGTCTCTAACACTATTAAGGAGATTCAAGATTCCAGCGGTCGTGTGGTTGCGAATGAGGTTGACATAAAAGCCGAGGCTGAACGGTACTTTCGAGATTTCTTACAGACGATCCCGGTTGGGTTTGAGGGGACTACAGTGGAAGAGATGGAACTTTTGTTGCCATTCCGGTGTTCTAGTCTTGAGCAGCACGTTTTAACTAGGGAGGTCTCTGGTGAGGAGATCAAAAAGGTTCTTTTTGCCATGCCTAGTGATAAATCACCAGGACCAGATGGTTTCACCTCGGAGTTCTACAAAGCTTCATGGGAGATATTGGGTTCGGAGTTTGTGTTAGCAGTTCAATCTTTTTCGCTAAAGGTTTTCTCTCTAAAGGTATCAATTCAACCATCCTTGCGTTGATTCCTAAGCAAGTTTCTGCCACGACAATGAAGGACTATCGCCCAATTTCATGTTGTAATGTGCTCTGTAAAGTCATTTCCAAGATCATTGCAAATTGACTTAAGAGGGTTCTCCCGAAATTCATCTCTAGCAACCAGTCAGCTTTCGTGCAGGACCGGTTGTTAATAGAGAACGTGTTGTTGGCTATGGAACTTGTTAAAGATTACCATAAGGATTCCATATCGGGACGTTGTGCGATCAAGGTGGATATCTCCAAAGCGTTTGACTCTGTTCAGTGGTCCTTTCTCTCGAAGGTCCTCACAGCAATGCAGTTTCCCCCATTGTTTATCCATTGGATCATGCTTTGTGTCACCACTGCTTCTTTTTCAGTCCAGGTTAATGGTGAGCTCGCTGGTTTCTTCAGGAGTTCTAGGGGGCTTCGTCAGGGTTGCTTGCTGTCTCCCTACCTGTTTGTAATCTGCATGGACGTGCTTTCCAAATTACTTGACAAGGCCGCGGGTCAACACTTGTTTGGTTATCATCCTCGTTGCCGGAATCTCGGTCTCACCCATCTTAGTTTCGCTGATGATATCATGGTTCTTTCTAATGGTAAAACTCGCTCTATTGAGGGCATTGTTGAGGTTTTCACTCAGTTTGCGAAACTGTCTGGTTTAGCAATAAGCATGGAAAAATCAACCCTTTATTTGGCTGGGGACATAGCATCTTGTCCGGATCCTGTTTCTATCCCATTTGCCATCGGTACGCTGCCGGTTCGTTATTTGGGGCTTCTCTTAGTAACAAAGCGTCTTACCACTATAGATTGCTCCCCGTTATTGGAGCAGATTTGGAAACGGATAGGTTCCTGGACGGCTCGGTACCTCTCTTTTGTAGGACGTTTTAACTTGATATCTTCGGTTTTGTGGAGTGTTTGTAATTTTTGGATGGGAGCTTATCAGTTGCCTGGTGAGTGTTTGGAAGAGATTAACTCCATGTGTTCTGCTTTTCTCTGGTCGGGGGTGGAGATGAGTGTGCGGAAAGCTAAGGTATCTTGGGAAGCGGTTTGTCGTCCAAAACATGAGGGTGGGTTGGGACTGAGGTCGCTTCATGAGGCAAATGTTGTATGTTGTCTCAAACTGATATGGAGAGTTGTTTCGAATGGTGATTCTCTTTGGGTGAAATGGGTTCGTGGGACTTTATTACGCCAAGCTTCCTTTTGGTCGGTCAAACCTACAACTAGCCTGGGTTCTTGGATCTGGACTAAGCTTCTAAAGTATCGTGATCTCGCAAAAACTTTTTGTAAAGTTGAGGTGGGAAATGGGGAACAAACGTTTTTCTGGTTCGATAACTGGTCCACTATGGGTGCGCTTGTTGATGTTGCTGGCGAGAGAGGAGTTATTGATATGGGGATCAGTTGGCAGAGCTCTGTGGCGGCAGTGTGGTCTTCTCGGAGACGGCGAAGACACCGATCGGATCATCTCAATGCAATTGAGGATGCTCTATTTCTGCAGTGGCAACAACGTAAACAATGTCATGATAAGGTGCTCTGGCGAGGCCGTAATGATGTGTTTCGGCAAAAATTCTCCACCCGGGATACCTGGAACCATATCCGAACGATGTCAGCTACGGTTACATGGAATAGGGGTGTCTGGTTTGGCCATGCCACGCCTAAGTTCTCGTTCTGTGCATGGTTGGCTGCTCTGGATCGTTTATCAACGGGTGTTCGTATGATTGCGTGGAATGGGACGGCTGCAAGTACTTGTGTGCTCTGTAACACCACCATGGAGACTCAGGATCACCTCTTTTTTAGCTGTGACTTTGTATCTCCTATATGGTCTGCTCTCGCGAAGGGGCTATTGAAAGCTAGGTTCACCACTGATTGGATCCCCTTCTTGGTTTTCTATCTCAGTCGAACTTGCCACTGGTGGAGGGATTTCTCATCCGCTATGTATTCCAGGTGGTTATCTATACGGTTTGGAGGGAACGTAATGGGCGGAGGCATGGGGAGACGCCGAAATCTGCTGATGTTCTTATTCAGTGGGTTGATCGGCAAGTACGAGATCAGCTTCTTGCTATTGGTTTCATGGGGGATAGACGATATGATGAGGCATTTCAATTGTGGATTCAATCTAGAATTTCAACCTAAATGATGTAACTGTTTGTTCTCAGCTGTTCTCTTTTAAAAAACTGTTGCAGGAGTTGTAAAAACGTTTTATTTTTCTTTTGAATATAATTTAATACTAGATTCAAAAAAAAAGAAACAACTACTCTATGGTTTCTGACGGTCCAAGTCCAACACAACCAAATGTACCTTATGCGAACAAATTGAACAGTCTAGAGAAACGAAATTTGGTAAATGTATTTTGAACTTCACTCTTTTTGAAAGATGCTACAAAAAGAAGTTATTATTTTTTCTTTTTTTAATCAGATAAACCAAACAAACGGTTTTCTTTAGTATAGGGACTAGGGAGGCTTTGGCACTAAAAAAAGCAACTAAAAGAAGAAACAATAGAAATTGACATTCTATTAATCGTCATCATCACCTTTACATAATGTTAATCATTTCATTTCTTTAAAAGCCTTCCAATACACATCACAAGAATAAAAGTACCAAAGAATATATAAAAGAGAACCTTCCTAAACATTTACACAAAAACTACATATATATAAATAAAAATAATAATAATTAACAACAAACAAATATTGAATAATTTATTTACACACACTGACTGACGCACATAACCAATTTTTATATATAACCATAAATACGAACAGATCACGGTAATGATTCATGACTGTAAAGAGGCAACGAGGAGAGCAGAGCCAATGCTAGAACCATCTTCCATGGCTTTAACGACTACGTATTGACTCACCTCTTCTCCTAATATCTCAACCAGAGCTTCTTCCATGTATTCCCTAAACATGACATAGTTCATGTACAAACCTCCTTCTACTGCAACAACTGTTCTTTTCTGCATTTGGATTTCGCTTCTGCTTCTCCCGCTCGTGATTCCTCCGCTTCCATCTCTCCCTATCTTCTTCAATATTCCTGCAATTCCTGCTGCTGCTAGCCTCCCTGCTCTTCGTGTTACCACGTCGCATATTTTCACCACTAGTTTTCTAACCTTCAATGGGACATCTGATACCTGTTTTGTTCATTCATAACAAGTTTTATTACATTTTCTACCTCCAAGTTCCATAAAAAGCGCAATAATAGTTAACATGTTAACTTACCCCCAAGTCTTTCAAGACTCTTGCTACTTCTTGTAGCTCAGGTGTGTCATCTTCATGCATCGCTGAGACTGAATTTGTACTGAGAGACAAAAGTATTCAAAATTAGACGTTATGGTAAACAGTAAACAGTACCGAAAGATAGAAGATACTTGATGTGAGATCAAATTAGACAACAATCAGATGTAAAGATGACATGTACCTTAGAACGTAAGGGTCAGATAATACGGACGTAGTGGGTCCAAAGACATCAGACTCTTGTGACATGCGAAGAATTACTCTACGAACAATGTCACCCAGATACATTCCTGATATCATCTTCTCAAATCCCTATAATAAAAAAAAACCCCAAAAGATCTTAATGCTAATTGGTTCCCCTGATAATAACAACTCATGGTGCAATACAAAACATGAAAAAGAGGGAAAGCAACGCAATGAATACCATATCATTTGAATTCGAACTCTCTGCATCCAAGTCAATGTCATATGAAGTTCTAGGCAGATGAGAGGACCAAAAATTACCCCACTCCATATTGACTACCTGAAAATTAAGAAAGAACGAATCTTTTACATTTATTTCTCTGGGATCTAAAGCATGATAGCTGGTTTCTTAAAATAGACGACGAAATAGTTTTTAGTACCATGCTTCCAGAAGTTGTAAGCAGACCCTGACACTTGATTATGGCATCAGTTCGTTCCAAGTAACATGCATTACTACCCGTCCCAAATACAACTGCTACAACCGTGTCTGGATCATGATAATATCCAAGTGACAGGGCTCCAACAGTATCATTCACCTGCTCAAACGAGGACAAAGAAATCAGAACCAAGCATCATTTCATAAGAATTTCTCGCAGCAGCTACATAGACATTCTGATTGGAGTTCTGCAAAGGCGTATTAGTAAAAGAGGTAAGAAAAAGAAATATGTTGCAGTGACAAAGCACTTACAAGAGCCGCAACATGCATATTTAGGCCTCTTCGGTCCAGCGCTCCTTGAAGACATTCAGCTATGTCTTTCCCAACCTAAAACAGTAAGGCATATACAATCATATTACTGTTTAGCTTATGCTGTACTCACACCAAATTCCAAGAGGTGAATTACATTGCCACAAAATCATAACACAGCTAATAGTTAAGCTAAAGGTCATCCACTCTTGTTAACCCAAGAGCACTCTCAGGACATCAGATAGAATTTTGATAGTAGAGAGAGAGTAATTCTATCAAGTTGGTACGAGTTGAGATTATTCTTAAAATTAACAAAAAAATATTTTAAAGACAACCACAGTTGCAAAGAATATAAGAAGTAATGTAAGTGTCATAAGACTAACCATTTCACTAATCTCAAAACCTTTGGTCCATTTGATTAGAACTCCTGAAGAAATAGAAGTATGCTTTACAGGAAATGAAAACGTAAATGCAAGTTCCCTCTTAACCCCTTGTGAAATGGACCCGTTTTCTTCCTTTTCGATAAACCTTTCCAAGGAGAAGGCGAGAAAGTTGAAAAGAACCTGCAATCATGTGAACAACAGATCAACAGAGACTAAATTAACTGGTTTACATTATACATAACAAGCAAGGACGAGTAAAATAATAAGCAAAAATAGTCACCTCGCTAGTGCTGTTCATCAGATGTGAAGGTATTGGATGTCGTTCAACATCTTGAACATCTAGATAGGACCTTTGAGCACCGAGATGAACTCTTAAGATCCTAAAATAAGTGCCACCGAGGTGAAGTGCATAATAAGTTCCTTTCTCCCTCCTGAAACAAAAGCAGTCAGTCAGTGCAATCCAACACACAACTGCAATGATTGGATGTAAACTATTTGAACAAACAGACTAGTTGTGACAATGATGAGTCTAGAAACAAAAAAAAAAAAGAAATGAAATACGTTTCCTCAAAGAAAAAAGAGAGAATCCAATGGCTACAAATATGAAGAAACCAGTTCATTTTCCTTTGAGCAGTAGCAATCTAGTAGATAGGAACAAGATACCAAAGTAAAGGTAAGAGATAAGAGAGAAGGAAAAGAAAAAGAGAAGTCCTGAGAACAGAATCAAAGGATCTGTTTTTTTTTTTTTTGCACAAAATGGTACCCACTGACACTTCTTTAATTCCCTGGCTCGCTCCAACTAAAGCTCAAACACGAAAGACCCTTAAGAGCCACCACGACAAGGAAGGAGCAAGTGATTGTAATATATATAAGAATCAAGTAACAAAAACATTCTATTTTACAACATTTAGCAAACAGTAAAATTAAGGACTTTGGTGGGATCATGCAATGTAGAGAAGAAACAAGAAGAGAACAGAAAGAAAGGATTAAACTTTCACACATTACTCAAATCAAAGTTAAGCATGAAATCCCTAAAAAGCTTACCCAGTGGGCAAAACATGGACGAAAGTGAGGAGCATTTTAAGCTTAGAGCCACCTTCAGAAGCCAAACCAGCGTGCATCTCGACAGCCATAGCATCAACAACTTGTCTCAACCTAGCAACGGGAGTATCACAATCATCCTCCAACTCTTTCAAAATCTCAACCACAGTCCTCCATTTCCTCCTACTCTTCATTCTCCTCCCAACCATCATCGCCGCAACTGAACAAGCCGCCACAACCGCAACAGCCGCAAACGCAACCGCCACTTTCCCCATCACAACCAAAATAAAAACAGAACCCAAAAAAAAAAAAAACAATCTCTCTCTCTCTGAGGCGCTTTATTTTCTTTTTACTTACTCCAATAATAAAGAAGAGTTCAGAAACAGCGAACAACAACGCCTATTAGAAAACCCTATACGAGTCTCTTCCACCAACATCTTCATCATCATCATCATCATCATCATCAACTACTACTTTTTTATTTTAACTTTTTTTTTTCTCTCATAGACTTTTTTTTTTTTTTTGTTCCGCCGCCTTACTAACTGAGCTGTCACTGCTCCACCTGTAAACTAACCACCTCGATTTCGATAAGTGTTTTTCCACCGGTAACCTCCGGCGAAGGCTCAAAAAGACTCTCGAGTTTCTCAACGGCGGTGAAGTGACGATTAAAATAAATACGAAGTGAGAGAGAGAGAGAGAGATTTATGGATTTCGGCAGAGACAAAAGCGGAAGGAGAGAGAGAGAGAAGAGAGACTTGGAAAGCGAACTTGTGATTATATATTTATTCACATATATATATATATATGGGCGTAATTACAATAACATACCCTCCTCTCGTCTTTTTTAGATGTCGACGGTTTCGTTTTTTTTTTCTTTTTCATTTCCCTCAATTAATTATCCTTTTAAATTAATTAATTAAAAGAAAAATTATCATTATCTTTTAATAATATTGCCGACAGTTTTTATAAAAAAAATATAATGTGAGTAAAGAGAATTTTGAAATAAACATTTTCACTAATTTTTCTGATAAAACTTTTTAAAAATTGTTTACAAAAATATTATTTGGATGGGAGTGAAAATAGTTAACTAAGCTTCTTTGTCAACCTAATTGTAAACTAAAAAAACAAAACAAAACAACTTTTTCCTTACTAATTTTGTTTGAAAAAATTATAACATTCGTATATATATAGAAAAAGAGGAATTTGAAGTTTTTTTTTTTGGTCAATTATTGACTCCACTCTAAACTAAACTATCAACGATGTTCTCTATATCTATATGGTCACCGAAAGTGAATAAAAATTATACGACCGCATAAGAAAAAATTAATTAGCATTTCTACCCTCTCGATTTCTTTAATATTACCGTCGTGCCCAGTCTTCTCTCTTTTTTTTTTTACTTTAATCACACTTTTAAGGTCAGTTACAAAATATAGGGAGATTACCAAACGTTAACTAAATTACATTAAAATAAAAATAAAAATAAAGTAGTAGTAAAAAAGAGTAAACTTCGTTTGACCTTTGACCGGGTCGATTTAGTGAAGAAGACTCTCTGCTTTGATTTGAATTAAAAAAAATTCAACGGCGTGCTCTTTTTGCCGTTGGGGGAGAGAATCTCTCACCAAATTATTTAATAATTAGAAGCATTCTTAACCATCGAATAATTTTTTAATTTTTAATAAAAACGGTCCATTGAGATCAAATTATTGATAATGACTCGTGGCTAAACCTTGTCCAATAAAATAAACCCTTCATGTATAGGGCTTCAATTGTAATATTCCACCTTCTTTTTGTGCCATGCCCTACATTTTTAAGCCAACTTGGCAAATTTTATTTTCGCATTGGCTTTATTATTTTCTGCCAGCCATTATTGCTATTTTTCGTCATTTATTTAACTTAATTCAATTCACATAACAACAAAGTAAATTAAAAGCCGTTTTAGTAACAGTACGGTTAAAAAAATTAAGCATACAAACCATCGGAGACATGTTTACGTATTTAATTTTTTTTTTACAAATTTGATTAAACTACTGTGTTAAACAAAATATTCCAGAATAATTGTAGTTTTTTTTTCAAAAATATAAAACTATGTACTACAGTATATAGTAGTTAAAAAAGTTCGTATAAATATATTAAAGTGTAATAATTAAAATAGAAATTCGAATGTCCTTTTGGTTTATGAATGTGGCGAACAGCCGCATAAAAGCTGGCAATTTTAATTTTACATTATAGTTATTTTACTTATTTATATGCCATTTTTTAAAAAGAAATGTTTTTATTGTTGGGAAATTAAAAAGAAACAAAAATCTACAAAGGTGAGGGACAAACAGCGTCAGAGCCCATGAAAACGCACGTTGCGATTTAAGAAGAAAGAAAGAAAAAAAAAAAAAAAGAGAAGAAGAAAGAAAAAAAAAATTCGCTCTTCCCCAGTTTGACAGCTCACTGCCACTCAGCCATAGGACCTACACGTTTCGGTGTTATTTACCATTTTGACCCCTCGTGTGTGGGGGTCTAGTCTAGTCCTATTAATAATAACCCTAGAGGTTCTCCGCGTTTTGGTTTCTCAGATTGTGGTCACGTGACTTGACACGTCACCTGCTTACCCTTCGCTGACGCTACGCTTTCTTCTTCTTCTTCTTCTTTTTTTCTCATTTCCGCCACCAAACTTCTTTTATTCTTTTCTTTTTTCCCCATCTAATTTAATTTCGCATTTATTAAGTTTATGTGATTACATTTAATTTTTTGTACACTTTTTTGAATAATTTGATTTCATATATTTAATACTTCAAACACCGTATAAATACGAATACGACTTATCTTGTCTGGATGTATATAACTTCAAGTCTAAAAAAAAAAAAAAAATTAATAATCCATTTCTTCATTTAGACCCATGCATTTATAAGACCCACCTATTTTTCCTTACTGGGCTGGAAAAAGCCCAAATAATATATCCCGTTCAAATTCTGACACGTAATCAATTGCCACGTCATCGCCTACGATAGAACTGCTAAAGAGATGAGGCGAGTGAGTGAGAGAGGGAGAGAGACGGAGAATGGCTCGAGCTCTGCTGCTGCAACCGTACAGAGCTACGATACGAGCAGCTTCGTCTAGCGAAACGAAATACGACGGCGTTCCGGAGGTTAAGTTCTCTGATCCTACCCGGAATTATCGGGTATTGGTTTTGGGTGGAACGGGTCGGGTCGGCGGGTCTACTGCTACTGCTCTTTCTAAGCTATGTCCCAAGCAGCTTCAGATCGTCGTCGGTGGACGCAACAGGTTTGCCAGAAAATAAACAAAGTGTCGAAGAAGTTGAAAATTCATTGTGTTTGAGATACCTATTTCTTTGTGCTGATGAATCATACTCTGTGCGCAGAGATAAGGGTGAAGCAATGGTGACTAAGCTTGGAGAGAATTCTGAGTTTGCTCAAGTGGATATCAATGACGCTAAGATGCTTGAGACTACTTTAAGAGGTTTGTTTCAGTCAAAATTTGTTGTATATGCTTGAGTTTCAATATGAATTTGGATAATTGGATGAGATTTTGGGATTGAATTGAGACAATTGGATGAGATTTTGGGATTGAATTGAGACTGCTGGATGAATTTAGACAAGTTCAGGATTTTGTTTTTTGATTTTTGGCATTTGAAGTTTCTTATTTGAGTATTCACCGTGAAATGTGGGAATGCAGACGTTGATCTTGTAGTCCATGCGGCTGGACCTTTTCAGCAAGCTCCTCGATGCACTGTTCTTGAAGCTGCCATAAAGACCAAGGTGAGGATAAGGTAATAAAAAAGCCATTTTCTAATGTCACCAACCTTTACCTTGTTTGAAATGCATGAGAAGTATACTCCTGCTTGGTTTGAGTTTAGGAAATGAGTCTTACAGATATTTTTTTTGTGTGGTTTATATCTGAAACGGAACAGACTGCATATGTCGATGTTTGTGACGACACAAGCTATGCTTTCCGTGCAAAATCTCTTCAGGCTGAGGCAATTGCTGCGAATGTTTCCGCGATAACAACAGCTGGAATATATCCAGGAGTTAGCAATGGTGTTATATCTGAACACAACACATGTCCCTTTTAGCTTGGTTTTGTTTGATGTTGCAATAATTTAACATGTTTAACTTTCTTATAGTCATGGCGGCAGAACTGGTTGCTGCAGCAATAAGCGAAGACAAAGGGAAGCCAGAGAAATTGAGGTTACACAACAAACTTTCTTAGATTTTTCTCATCGTAATCCATAAGTGTAACTATAGTTTTCATATTGCAAAAATATTTTCCTTTGTATTTCAATCAACGTTTTCGTTTCTCGCTATGTCATATCAGGTTCTCTTATTACACAGCAGGCACTGGCGGTGCAGGTCCTACAATATTAGCAACCAGTTTTCTACTTCTCGGTGAAGAAGTTACTGCATATAAACAAGGCAGGTGTTATAGGACTTCAAACTTTTCGAAATTAAAACATATTACACTTTCAGAAATTTTCTCAGCCTTGTATTGTGGGACTTTTGATCAGGAGAGAAGGTGAAACTAAGACCCTACAGTGGAGTGATGAACGTAGATTTTGGAAAAGGCATTCGGAAAAGAGACGTTTATCTTTTGTAAGTCCCTCCTCCATACTAAAAGCTCCATTGACATCCCTGAACAAAATTGCTTAGAACAGTAGTTGTTTTCAGGAATTTGCCAGAAGTTAGATCAACTCATGAAGTTCTTGGAGTGCCAACTGTCAGTGCTCGATTCGGCACAGCTCCTTTCTTCTGGAATTGGGGAATGGAGATTATGACAAAAGTCTTACCACCGGTATCATACTCGGACCTTACCTGATTCAATGGTTACATAATCGAGGATGATAATCACATCTCCTTCCTGTAATCAAATTGCCATGCTTCTCTTGCACGCTGCAGGAGGTCCTTAGAGACAAGACCAAAGTCCAACAAATGGTAGAGCTGTTCGACCCTGTCGTTAGAGCCTTGGATGGCTTTGCTGGAGAGCGTGTCTCGATGAGGGTAAGTGAAAAACAGAGAATTTCAAAATAATTTGCCGCAGTTATTTTGGTTACTCGTTGTTACTTATGTTAAACTCTTTGGGAAGGTTGATTTGGAGTGCTCGGATGGACGGACCACAGTTGGGTTATTTAGTCATAAATCACTATCTGTGTGAGTCTCCTTAACAAATCTTATATTTGCATATATATACGTATATGTAAAGCTATGTACTGTATCAGAACTAAAATATCTTGGGTTTATAGATCTGTTGGAGTTTCAACCGCGGCTTTTGTCCTAGCAATGCTGGAAGGAAGCACACAACCAGGGGTTTGGTTTCCAGAAGAGGTCTCTCTACATTCGCAAATCGACCTCAAGGTTATTTTTGTTTACAATGAAAAATAATTTTAAAGTGTTGTTCTACAGCCTCAAGGGATTGCAGTAGAGGCAAGGGAGGTTCTTCTCAAACGTGCTTCACAAGGAACATTCAATTTCATATTGAACAAGTGAGCCATTTTTCCTCCTTTTTTGCAGATATCGATTCTTTATCTCCTCTATTTTAATTTAATAATGTATTTTCATGGGGTTCTTTTGATTTAAAGGCCACCCTGGATGGTAGAAACCGTGCCAAAGGAGGTGGTTTTAGGGATATACGTATGAGTTCAATCGAGGAAGAAGAAACATAGATGATCACTGATACTTTACTTTGTAAACCTGTAAACCAAATTACTTCTGATATGTATACTCGTACAGATATATATATTTGCATCAGAAATGTATAATGAAAAACAGAAAAAAAAAAAAAAAAAAAAAAACACTTTGAGATGACAAAATCTTGTTGAAACAACCATATAAATCAATGAAGAGAATAATTTACAGGTGAAATGAAGAGTAAAAGATCCAGGAAGCTCTTTTCTTGTACTATACGTTCAATAAAGTCCCAACATTTTTAGTTCCATCACATGACTCTGGTCAAGCTCAGGAACATTCTTGCAGTCGCGGTCTTCCACTATATATTCCTGATGTGATTTGACACAAAAAGAGTGTTGTGTACCAGAAAGCAATTACCCATGATCAAGGACAGAAAAGCTGCAAGAAAACTGACCTTTGTGAGTTCTTGTTTGGCAAGAACATGGTAATGCCGCTCGTTGATCCTTTGACCACATATAATGGCAATGAAGAACCCGTAAAGCAGTCCTACCAAGACAATGGCCAAAACTGCGACATAGAATAGACCATCATGTTCATTAACGCTCAGTGATTCAGCACAAAGATAGTTCTGATCGACTCTTAAGGCCTAGTGACTGAGCGATTATGTCCATGAAACTATAGAAAACGAAAATAGTTGTACCAGCCAATGTGTAGAACCCATAAGGATGTTCCTCATAACCAAACATTTCTCGTAGTTCTTCACCATAGAACTTGTATACTAGTAACCCCAAGAATGCTACGATCTGTTGATACAAGAAGCCTTTGTTCTTTAGTATAAATGCATTCACTAAGCATCACTTGTAACATTCAATCCAAATTCACATGTAAACTGATATGGCAATTATAGCTATGGATTTGCATTCTCATGATTGAATTAATCCTATAAAAGAGTGGGATGGATAACATTACAGAAGAAGATGTAGAAACACTATATTCTCACAAGGAAACAGGTCATGTACCATCTGGACAGAAATGAAGATGAAGGCATGATCTCTAGCAACCAGCAGCTGAAATCTCAATCTCAACCACCATCTATCAGCAGGCACATTGGCTCGAAGTTTAAAGAAGGCTCTACACTCTGTACAATGCGAAAATGCAAAACCTTCCTGAAAACATATTGCACACACAGAGGAAAATAATAAACCAGCTTCAGCACACCCCAAATCTTGGAAACAAAACACATTTCATAAGCAAAGTAAACCATTGTTGATTCAAAACCTCATCTACCCCCACTAATTTACCTTGGTGGAACGCCAGTTATCGAGACAAGATCTGTGAACGTGCTTCTGAGTACCTTTACAATTACAGGGAGCAATCAGATCTTCCCCTGCAATCAACAAAAGTCTACTCATTTCTCTATAATCATCCTCAGAGATCAGGGATTGCCTTTAGTTATTATTATACCTCCAACATCAAGGCAAATCCGACATTGTGGCTGATCTCCAGAAACGAGAAGTGTAGTTTCGTCGTCATCATCACTCTCAGCTATCTCTGAAACTTGTCCTTCCTCCAAAACACGACCCCTTCTCTCAAATGCTACGATTTCGTTGGAGGATGTGGTTGATTCGTCGAATAAAACATGTTCCTTCTTCCTATCATCATTATCAATCATCACTAAGCTCTAATTGCATCTCTCGAACATACTAAAAGAGCTCCAACCTGTGAACACGAGCGAAATCAACAGAGCATCAGAAAACTCGATCTAGGGTTCCAATAGAAATCACCCCCCAAAAAAAAAAACATTACAAAAATCGAAACTTACACGAATTCAACCAATTCTCGAGAACTTGATTCCAAACCAAGCATTGCTATTTTTTGCAGACTAAAGAAGAAGCTGTGGTGTAAACACTATGTGTTAGTCTACTCGATCCATCAGTATATGTGTTGAATACAAACAGAGACGAAGAAGAGAAGATCTTTTTTGAGGTTTGAGAGCGAAGAAAGAAAGAAAGAAGAGATTGGGAATTGTCAAAAACGATGGCGATGAAAATTCTCAAGGGTAAAATTGGAATTTCCTAACAACATGTGGAGGGCACGTGACACATCATCACTCGTTACCTTTGATCTCTGTGTTTCAGTTCATCATCGTCTTCATTGTTAACTTCGCAGACTTGTTTGGGTCAACACAACACAGATCAGAATCTGAGGTTTTTGTCCGAGAAGAAGAAGAAGAAGATGGCGGAGACTGTACATTCTCCGATCGTTACTTACGCATCGATGCTTTCGCTTCTCGCCTTCTGTCCACCTTTCGTCATTCTCCTGTAATGCTCTCTTACTCTCTACTTCTCAGATCAGACTCGCCACGCTTCTTCATCTCCTTAATTCGCATCCTGAATTTGATTGCTCATATCTTTAAATCTTAGGAATCATTTGAAACTTCGATTAGTTTAGTAAAAGCGATTCACAATGATTCTTTTTTGAAAAAGTATTCACAGTGATTCTTTCTCGTAAAAAGTCTTGTTTCAAGGTTTTAATTCTTTTAGTACCCGTAGAGTCACATGCTCATACAGTTATGGACTTCGTTATCCAGATTAAGCAACATGCGTAGATTTGAAGCTACAAAAAGTCATAATCTATTTGGGGAATTGTAGTTATTATGATTTATTATTATTCTATTTGTTTCTACTTCTCTGTTTTTGGAACTTAGTTCGCTCCATTATGATTATCTGAGTGAGTATTTAAGTAATGGAGACTAGTTTCATTTCGTTATGATGCAGATGGTACACAATGGTTCATCAGGATGGTTCTGTTACTAAGACCTTTGGCTACTTTTGGGAGAATGGAGTACAAGGACTCATCGATATATGGCCAAGACCTTCTATGATTGCTTGGAAAATAATTTTCTGCTATGGTGCATTTGAAGCTGCTCTTCAGCTTCTTCTGCCTGGTAGAAGAGTTGAGGGTCCAATTTCTCCATCCGGAAACAGACCAGTTTACAAGGTACTGAATATGGAGTTACATAAGTTCAGTTAGCCTTGTGTGGTGGAAGTTGATTTGGATTAACAATTGTGCGGTTCTGTTCTTGCAGGCCAATGGTTTGGCTGCTTACTTTGTTACACTAGCCACCTATCTTGGTCTTTGGTGGTAAGCAATGTTTTAAATCTTTTTGATGACTTTGGTATGGATTAAGTTTAGAGACTTTACACTTACATTGCGTTATTCAGGTTTGGGATCTTCAACCCTGCAATTGTGTATGATCACTTGGGTGAAATATTTTCGGCACTAATATTCGGAAGCCTCATATTTTGTGTCTTGTTGTACATAAAAGTAAGTGGTCTCTGTCATGAATGGTGTGTTCCTTGTTTTTCTTACTCTCTACTATTGCAATATTTGACCTCTGTTGTTTCTAAAACTTGTTCTTTTCCTTGTACAGGGTCATGTTGCACCTTCATCAAGTGACTCTGGTTCATGTGGTAACCTAATTATTGACTTCTATTGGGTGAGTTATTTCTGCTGATCAGATTTTCATTCTTCTGAAATTACTCTTTGGAATTTATTTGAGGAACTCATGTGTTGCCAATATTAGCCATCTCCTCACAAATTTCTTGCCTCTTTACTCAACATTTGGAGGTCAAGCTTTACTAAAGTTCCACATTTAGTAGACCTGTAAACGTCAATGTTTTTAGCGGTATTTGTTCATTGAATTGACTATATGCAAGGGAAATAGTTTTCTGTGAAATGTGAATATCGTCTTGAATGTCCATAGATGAAGAGGGACAAGAAAAAAGTGTGTAGTAGTTTTTAACTTATGATAACCCTCTCAAGTTTAGATCTTCTCTCACAATCTACTCTTTGTGTCCTGCGTATCATTATCATAACCTAAATTTGTGGCATTCTTTTTCTCAATGTATTCTTTGCGTTGTGTTGTGCTTTGCAGGGCATGGAGTTGTATCCACGAATTGGTAAGAACTTTGATATCAAGGTTTTTACTAATTGTAGATTCGGAATGATGTCTTGGGCAGTTCTTGCAGTCACGTACTGCATAAAACAGGTACGTCTTTTTCGTAAACACCGGAGTTCCACATAACCTGGCCAGCGAGCTTCACCTCTTTCTAATTTGTGGTTCCTATGCTTATCTTATCCAGTATGAAATAAATGGGAAAGTATCTGACTCAATGCTGGTTAACACCATACTGATGCTGGTATATGTCACAAAATTCTTCTGGTGGGAAGCTGGTTATTGGAACACCATGGACATTGCACATGACCGAGGTATGCATCTGGTATAAGTATAAATTTTTATCATCATCATCATCATCTTCATAAAAGGTACAAGGAAAGAAGCCAGTTGCAACAAACTAGAGTTTCTTTACTATAAGGCCAGAAGTACCTTGTCGGTTCTGTTTATATTGCAAATGCAACAGCATTTATCCGGATTCTTATTTCCATCTTAAAATCACGGAAATCTAACACTTCCCATGCTTTGTAATTTGTGATTTTCAGCTGGATTCTATATTTGCTGGGGTTGTCTAGTGTGGGTGCCTTCTGTGTACACCTCTCCAGGCATGTACCTTGTGAACCACCCTGTCGAACTTGGAACTCAGGTGCAAAAAGTTTAACTTTTATAGCGGAGTATAGAGAATGATATACGTGAGAAATAACCTTTGATTGTTAATCGAATGAGATTCCTTTATGATACCACTTTCATAGGGTTAGGAAAACAAGAAAGGTTAAGCTAAATGTGGCAATCTCAAGTCTCAACGTTAGTGTTTCCTAAAGTATTCAGATTTCTAGGAATTGCACTTTAATTCTTGTAATTAAATTACCGTGTATATTTCATTACAGTAGAGACAGGAATTATAGTATATAGAATGTCTATTATATGCTTAAATCATTCCATGCTATGGCTCATGAATCTAGTTGTGAGAAGTCAACCTTTGTAGTAGAATAAAGCTGTTTATGAAAACACTATTGACCCTATAATTGTTGACACGTTGTTATTGCATATCTCTGTCTCTAAGACTTCACCATATCTGTCTTTGGTTGCAGTTGGCAATATACATTCTCGTTGCAGGAATTCTTTGCATTTACATAAACTACGACTGTGATAGACAAAGGCAAGAGTTCAGAAGGACAAATGGGAAATGTTCAGTTTGGGGCAGAGCCCCGTCAAAGGTGTGATCATAATAAAGCCCCAACTAGCTCAGTGAACTTAGCTTTATTCCTTTTCAATGTGTATAAATATCTCTTGGCCTCTCGGTTTGTTGCAGATCGTGGCGTCATATACTACAACATCTGGTGAAACTAAATCTAGTCTTCTCTTAACCTCTGGATGGTAAGATTATTCTACTGTAACAACAACTTCCTTATTCTACTATTACACTGTAACAACAATTGATAAGACGTTGTTCATCACCAATGGCTTTGACTGTGCAGGTGGGGATTGGCGCGTCATTTCCATTATGTTCCTGAGATCTTAAGTGCTTTCTTCTGGACTGTACCAGCTCTCTTCGATAACGTAAAATCCTTCTCCATCTATTTGCTATATTATATCTTGCAAGTGAGACACAATTAACACAGAAAACATAATTTTTTTCAAACCAGTTCTTGGCATACTTCTACGTCATATTCCTCACCATTCTTCTGTTCGATCGAGCTAAGAGAGACGATGACCGATGCAGATCAAAGTAAGCAAAAAATCTGAATGATTTATTTACACATCCTCTTTGATCTTTGCTTTGATTTGCTGACCATATATCTGGTTTCTGTCTTTTTAATTTGTTTTGGTAAAAAGGTATGGGAAATATTGGAAGCTGTATTGTGAGAAAGTCAAATACAGGATCATTCCGGGAATTTATTGATTGTAACGAAGTCTGCTCTCTCTTTTTTTTTACTACTTGTTTAGCTATTTCGAACCTTGGTATCATCAAAAGACCAAAAGCAGCAAATTGATGCGTTAGACATTCTTTTGCTGATTTGTATGCTAGGTTTTAAAATCTCTGTTTCTAGTTCTACGCCTATAAATTTCTCTAGATTAATTAAACTTACCCTGTCGTTTTAATTTTATACTACTGCTTTTTTTCATGCATCAAATAAGTTAATTCAACATCTAATTCATCGTCTATATATACCAATTCAACTTAAAGTAGTCCCTCATGCCACCGACTATAACTTTGATTAGTAGTTGCGGTTTTTTTCTTTTCTTTTGACGATGTAAGATTGACCAAGAGATGGAACGTAAGATTTATATTATAGTGGTACCGAGTTCGATGAGAGTTGCATCTTATAAAATACATGGATTGATGGGACTTCTTAAACCGTACTATAAAATACACGAAAACACATCTCACCGACTATCCTGTTATCAAGTTGACTGCATTTATTTAGGTTTGATCGGTAGTCGGTACTATGCATGATGTTAGAATCTACGATTCTACTATTGACACAGTTTCACAAACTTGTAGTTTTATGGTTGGATATATCATACGAGATCTTCCAAGCTCTTTCAATTTTTTTTTTCTATAATCATAAAACAAAAAGTCATCATTCTCTAATGTGTAGTCAAAATCAAGTTGAATTTTTCCTGTGTTTGTGAAGCATATTTTTCTCATTTTATACTGTTTTACTATTTTGATCAGATCAGGTACAGAACAGTAAATAATCTCATTCTTTTCTATAGAATCTCTTTCTCTGGTCAATGGTCTTCTAATTTAAAAAAAACTGCATAATGTTTTCTCAACACACACATACAGTAAAAAACAAAGAGAGAGGGAAAGGAGAGAAGAAGACAAAAACGTAGGCATTAAAAAGGAAGAAAAGGACAAAGAGAAAAGTAATGAAAAGACAATGAACATTTAAAGAAGACAGCCAAATCCCACACCCAAGCCTCATCTCGAAATATATTTGTTTATTAATTTTTTCCGAACAAAACAACAAAAACAAAAGAGATGGTTTTTGGGTTATATTTTGTCTTTGTTAGGGCGTGTTTGGACGTTTCCGTCTTCTCAGAATCAATATTTTTACCAAAACAGCTTTTTCTTTTGCCTTTAGACAAAATTACAGGTTATCAATATAGTCATGATTCCAAATCCACCTCATGTCATGACAAAAACCCATAAAAGTGGAGGTTCCAATCTCGAATACAGACATATATGTTGCATTCTTGTATGTATATATTTATAAGATGATTCCAAAATGTATAATGACAATTCAACTTCTTCTTCCTCCATAAGTAATAATACTTTTCCTTTTCTTTTTGGTAGTTTCTCTATATCAAGACAATTTAAGTTAGATAGATTTCAAGAAATTTCTAGGTGATACTTCCCCTATAATATTGATGACTCTAATGGTTTACAAATGGTAAAAAATCTAATTAACAAGAAATAAGAAATTAGCGAATGACCAAATTTTTTTTTTGCCTAGAATTAAACAAATGAAAATATGTATATGATAATATGATTTGATTAAGAAATGTATTGTATAATATTATATTTATTAAAAAAAAATATTATATAATAAGTCCAATATATCAAAACAGTTTATTTTAGATATAATTAACCCGATCAATATGCCTAACTCCTGCAAGCTTTACAAATTAAAAAAGAAGAATAAAATGCAACATATAGGGCTAAGTACTCAGTCAATTCGTTTGTTGATGTTAATACCACTTTAATGGCTGTAAACGCACTCTTTTTTGTTTTTTCTTGTTTTTGTTCAAATGGCTATGTAAACGCACTCAGAATATAACTTTTAAAAAACATATTCCTATCTGAATATACGTGTTGTTAGTACACAGAAATATAGTTAAACGGTGGGATTGAAAATGTGATAACCTTTTTATAATTCCTTAACACAAAGCAAAGAGATTGAGAGAGGGAGGTGGTGGTAGAGTAGAGGAGATGTGAAAGAGGAAAAAAAAAGACAAAGACAAAGAGGAAAAAGACAAAACCGACTATCACGCATTGTCTGGTACGTACAGCCAAAAGGAACAATGCCTCCTCTGTTTTAGTGTTTTCTTTCTTCCTTTCTTTCTTTCTTTAATTTTTTTTTTTTTCCCACAAACAAAAAAAAACAAGAACAATTCACACACACGCTAACACTCTCACAAGATAACCACCAGAGACTTAGATAGATAACAAGATAGAGAGATAGAGAGAAGAATAGAACAACCCCCTTCCTTCCTATTTTTAAAGCAAACAAAAAAAATAAAACATTTTTCTTCGAAATTCTTGTGAATTTTGTTCTTTCCATTGATGCAAGTAAGTTTACTCTTTGTGTTATCAAATTCAGACAGTTTTAGTTCAGCTCTCTGTGTCTGTGTCTGTGTCTGTATTTATAAAAGAAAGAAAAAAAAAATCCCAAGATTTAAAAGGTTTAAAGTTGTGTACTTTCTGCAAACCCTAGTCAAGAGTTCCTCTCTGTTCTTTAACCTTTTTTCTTTTTGTTAAACTGCAGATTCTCTGGATCTTTAAAGAAACTTGGAATCTTGGGTTTGCTTCTTCTCTTCGTGAGTCTCTCAAAGTTCTATTTTTTCCCTAAAAAGGATTAAAACTTTGTTGTTGTTGTTGCTTTTGGCCTTCAATGGTGGCTATGCTTCAAGAAGATAATGGAACATCCTCTGTAGCTTCATCACCACTTCAGGTCTTCTCAACTATGTCCCTCAACAGACCGACTCTCCTCGCTTCTTCCTCACCGTTTCATTGTCTCAAAGACCTCAAACCAGAGGAGCGTGGCCTCTACTTAATCCACCTCTTGCTAACTTGCGCCAACCACGTGGCCTCTGGTAGCCTCCAGAACGCTAACGCAGCGCTCGAGCAGCTCTCTCACCTCGCTTCTCCTGACGGCGACACGATGCAGCGAATCGCTGCTTACTTCACCGAAGCTCTCGCTAATAGAATCCTCAAGTCGTGGCCTGGTCTCTACAAGGCTCTTCACGCAACTCAGACAAGGACCATCAATGTCTCTGAGGAGATTCATGTTAGGAGACTCTTCTTTGACATGTTCCCGATACTCAAAGTCTCTTACTTGCTCACTAATCGAGCTATACTCGAAGCTATGGAAGGAGAGAAGATGGTTCATGTGATTGATCTCGATGCTTCTGAGCCTGCTCAATGGCTTGCTTTGATTCAAGCTTTCAACTCTAGGCCTGAAGGGCCACCGCATTTGAGAATCACTGGTGTTCATCACCAGAAGGAAGTGCTTGATCAAATGGCTCATAGACTTATTGAGGAAGCAGAGAAACTTGATATCCCGTTTCAGTTTAATCCAGTTGTGAGTAGATTAGACTGCTTAAACGTTGAACAGTTGCGGGTTAAAACAGGAGAGGCCTTAGCCGTTAGCTCGGTTCTTCAATTGCATACCTTCTTGGCCTCGGATGATGATCTCATGAGAAAGAACTGCGCTGTACGGTTTCAGAACAACCCTAGTGGAATTGACTTGCAGAGAGTTCTAATGATGAGCCATGGCTCTGCAGCTGAGGCACCTGAGAACGAGATGAGCAACAACAATGGGTATAGCCCGAGCGGGGACTCGGCCTCATCTTTGCCTCTACATAGTTCAGGAAGAACTGATAGCTTCCTCAATGCAATGTGGGGTTTGTCCCCAAAGGTCATGGTGGTCACTGAGCAAGACTCAGACCATAACGGCTCCACACTTATGGAGAGGCTATTAGAATCACTCTACACCTACGCAGCATTGTTTGATTGCTTGGAAACAAAAGTTCCAAGAACATCTCAAGATAGGATCAAAGTGGAGAAGATGCTCTTTGGGGAGGAGATCAAGAACATCATAGCCTGTGAGGGTTCTGAGAGAAGAGAAAGACACGAGAAGCTTGAAAAGTGGAGCCAGAGGATTGATTTGGCTGGTTTTGGGAACGTTCCTCTTAGCTATTATGCAATGTTGCAGGCAAGGAGATTGCTTCAAGGGTGCGGTTTTGATGGATATAGGATTAAAGAAGAGAGCGGGTGTGCTGTGATTTGCTGGCAAGATCGACCTCTATACTCGGTATCAGCTTGGAGATGCAGGAAGTGAAAGAACATGAATGAATGATATGTACACTTTGTGTTCTCTTTTGTTTATGAGCAGAGTCCCTTTCTTTTGTATACATAGGGACACAATCGTAGTTGTTTTGTGATTGTGACTTTCTGTCTCCTTATGCTGTTTTAGCAAAATGCTTCTATTGCCTCTGCATATAATGCCTTTTGAGTTTTCAGCAGTGTACTTGTTTGTTGGTTCATTTTGGTTTGATACCAAACCAAATCCCTGTTGAGCTGAGGATAACTAACTTTCAGTTTCTTAACTGTCGTGTCAACCAGTCAAGACAGTCACATTCAAAGGGCAACGTAATGTTCATGGCTTTCACAAAACTCCAACTTCTTGCAGACACCAAAATTTTAGTTTAAGCAGATGATCTTGTCATGTATGTATGTAAATGACTAACTTGTTGTATACTGTATATATTTAGTTTACAATAAGGACATGCAATCTCCAAAGAGAGTTTGATGTATATACTATGAAAAGAAGACAAGTATTTACATATTTCCTCGCTTTCAATCTGTGAACCAGAAGAACACCAAAAATGCAGCTCATGATTTCTTCATGATCAATATTCTGGAAGAAGAGAAAAACGGCTACACCATGAACAGATACTTGAGATCATCTACTGTTAACCGAGTTGCAGAGCTTCCGCCATGATCTTCACCAAAGGCAGAGGCAACCATTTTCCTTTTATCTTCCTGATGATAAATAGAAATCACAGAACCAGAAATGAGAAACTGATGGGGGAAACAAGTATCAACTACAAGGAAATATATATGGATCTTAGAGCATACCTGGAGAGCCAAGATTCTATCCTCGACAGTATCTTTGATTGTCATACGAGTTACAGTTACTGGTCGAGTTTGTCCAATACGATGTGCTCGATCAATAGCTTGATCTTCAGTAGTTGGATTCCACCAAAGATCAAGAAGAATGACATGACATGCAGCAATCATATTCAGCCCAAGATTTCCAGCTTTTAGAGACATTATCATCACTTTTACCTGTTTAGGAAATCTTGCACTGTTTAGAGAGTTTCAGGATAAAAAGAGGGACATATACCGCTAAGAAAAAATAGAGTAGGAGAAAACAATTTCAGATAAAAGTTTTGAAGATGTGCATACGACTTACATCTGGATCGTTGCTGAACTCTTTCACAGCTCTGTCTCTGGCAATTAGACTCATTGTACCATCTAGTCTTCTAAATTCTATACTATATTCAACTAGAGACAGCTCGACCAAGTCAAGCATACCAGTCCACTGAGAAAATATAATCGTTTTTATTGGTCCTTGGTTAGAAGGAGTTGAGTGCAGACTCGTTTTTTCTACAATGGTGACATCATCATCGTCATATGGCTGCGAGGAAGAAGACATTCGACCATTCTGTGCTGAGTTTGGACTGCCTTGGTTAGAAAGCGACTGTAGAATATCTAAAACAGCTTTGATTTTTGATGAACTAAACTCGCTGTTCTGGATAACTGCTTTTTCAAGACCTCTATCCTGTGAAGAACTACAACCCAAATCATCAGCAATGCAACTTCTAAGGGTGGATTCAGAGAAAACAACATCATGTGCAAGCTGTTCTCTGCATCTAGGCGCAGGGCACGTGTTCTCATCCGCTGTGATATATTCTGATACACATTGATAGCAGAATATATGGCCACACAAAGTAATAACAGGGTGTTCTGGTGGATCCTGCAAAGAGACAAGACGAAATGAATGGGTAAACAAAATCAGAACCAGTAGCTTAAGGACTAGATTGTGGCAAAACCTGAAGAGATTCTACTTATATCCCTAAATTATTATGCACTTACATGGCAGACACAGCAGATGGGAGATGATTCTACGCGACTGAGCAGGCGAACTCGAGCCTCCTTAGGAAGTCTTTTAACAGCTGCTTCTGATACTTTTCCAACAGAATCTGAGTTATATCCTTTAACAAGTTGGGGGTGGTCACAAGCTTGGCGTAGTCGCAAAAGCATGAGAAGTATGTTTGCATAGTTTTGATTCAAAGTTCCCGCAGCAGCATATGCCTGCAGAGAAAAAATATTGTTTTACAGACTTGACAGGAATCACTGCAAAAACATTTTTCTTCAATGTAAACTCCTCAATAACCACAAAGTAATATTTTTATCATATCGAGCTGCTAGTTACAGCTATAAACCAAGGATGAACTGATAAAGAGCACCTTGAACTGAGAACGTGAATCAGATTCAAGCTTGTTGTAGAAAGACCGCTCCTCTACCGAAAAGTCCACCTTGCTCAAATTAATTGTCTTTGGTGGTAGATTAATTATAGGCTGGCCATCAAGCAATGTTCCTAGATCGCAGATCAGCAGATGATTATTAGAAACCCGCACACAGCTTTGTTAGTAGATAATATGAGTAACATGGAAAATCAATCATCTAAAGCATAAGATCAGGGCAAAATGAAATTTTTCAATGAAATGGAAAAATGCACAAACTGAATACTATAACTGGACTTAACTTTGGGACTATCATTAGAATGGCACACAACTAATCTCATTATAAAGAATCTAAGAAATAGGCAGAAAAATCACATTACATAGAACACTGTTATCAAGTCCTGTCCATCGCCAATCCAACCACTTTATAGCAATAGTGAGATAGTCAAAGTACCTTTAGTACGGCGCAGCATAATAGCCCTTAGAACAGCTTGAAGCTTCTTGTAACCTTGAAGGGAATTTTTGGAAATTGGACCCTTAATTGTGTGGCAGAATGACTTGTACACGGCGTATGGATCATATCTCAGAAATCTGAAATAGCTGTATAAATCATCAATTGTATTTTGTATCGGTGTTCCAGACAAACACCATCTCCTTTTGGCTCGAAGACCGCAACATGCTCTTGCCACTTGGGTTCTATGATTCTTAATCGTTTGAGCTTCATCTAGTACAACTCGGAACCACCCAACTCTTGCCAGAGTACCAAAGTCAGGGTCAGACAAAGTATCATCAGCATTTTTCTTACCTTTTTTCTTACTCTTCTTAGTAGAACCCACTGCAATTTTCCGTTTCTTATTGACAGAGAAGCCAGAAGCGAGACCGTATTTTTCGGCATTTTTTTCATCATTCTCATCATCATCCACCAGGGGTTGCTTTGGAACTTCATTTGAAACAATAGCGTAAGTTGTCATTACCACATCATATTTAGCTAGTTCAACAGGATCTTTGGTCCTGTTACCGCCGTGGTATATTAAAACAGAAAGTTTGGCTTCATCAGTAACCTTCTCATCAAGTTCTCTTGCCCACTGCCGCACAACACTTGCTGGACAAACAATTAAAGTGCCAGCAGCTGGTCTGTTCCTGATAAATTTCTGTGTTGAAGTACTTGCTTCTTCAACCTTGGCTTTCCTTATGCCTGACCTACCATTCGCACCACTATCATTTGAAGCCTTAGACTCTGGTTTCTCTAATGGATTTTCTGACTCATCATCAGCATCCAGATCCAACGGTTCAGCCTCTTGATTACTTGAATTCTTGGACTTTAATTTTGCCTCGTGCATTTGCCTTAGGATAAGAGCAATAGTCGAGACCGTCTTACCAAGGCCCTGCACAGTAGACCAAATGGACTTTGAGAGAAACCTTGTAAATCATAGATAGTTTAGCGGAAAAGATTTCCGGTTAACAGTAACCTGATCATCAGCTAATATCCCTCCCCGACAGTGCAAACTACAAGTTTCCTTCTGAAACATCCATGCCAATGCAATTTTCTGAGAAACAACAGAGTTTAGTACACAAGAAAATTCTGACAGATACTGCAAGATGAACCAAAACATGAATACCTGATGCCTCATAAGGGGAACTGAAAGAAGACCGGCAGGTAAATCAACCTCAGACTTGGGTTGATTCAGTTCCTGCAGAAAATACATACTTGATTGTCACAACATCTCATATCGTTGCCAACTATATATATATATATTAAATATATTATACCAGACCAGCAGGGCAACTTTGCGAAAACACCAGACAACATAATATACAAGGAAGGGAAACAACACTTCCACACACGGTCAAAACATCCGAACCTAAAAAACCTATTATTCATCTCTGACACATAACAAACAAGGAAGGAAGGAGCCTATTGCAGTCATTCAATGGTCGTCACTACCACTGTCATAATAGTTTATATACTAAAGTTTAAAAACGCACAGCTGGTGAAAGAAAGAAAGAAAGAAGTGTGTTGTTCACAGAATAAAAACACAAAAGGAAAACAAAGATGGGAATCACACAAGTAGAAAGTTGAGATAAGGATGAGTACCTGTAGTGCAGCCTGATAGATCAGCCTCTCATCATTTTCCGAATTCCTCTCTTCACCTATGCCATTCCTATGCATTGGTTCACTAAAACCATTAACATGTGAAGGAGGCACAGATGTTCCATGAGCCATAGATGAAGGTAGGATCCGAGTGCCATTAGTCACACGAACAATGCCTAGCTCATCATGTGCTCCACTATAACGATCACCAATGCTACTCTTGTTGCCTGATGTAGACACAGATGGACTACTATAATGCCCACGAAAGTGACTCGCATTCCCGTTACTTGTACCATTGTCAGGTCTAGGAGGAAATGGAAGTCGATTAACGGCTGGTGGATGTGTCCTTTTAAGAGCTTCAAAACCATTGCGTGAAGCAGGATTAGTAAGTCCCATTTTCGTGTGACCATTTGCACTAGAAGAACTCCCACCAAGAAAGTGCGGTCTCAGCGTAGAGGGAGCCCTTCTATGAGATCCTGCTAGGTTAAACACAGCACCAAGATCAACAACTCCATAAAAGCTACCAAAACAAACCTCACAACAACAACAAAACCAACAATTAAATAGGTCAGAACTGTAACCTTCAGTAGACGGTGGGGGAAGACGAGGCCTTGTTCTAGTTTCTTGTATCTCGACGTCACTATCTGAACTGATATCAATAGCGGAATCCATCGGAAGAACCAAGCGGTCGAGTTCTTAATCAGCCTGAAATACGCAACGCAAGAGAGTAATGTAATCCTCTAAAAATGTATAAACTTTATTACAAAGCGCTATGTTAATCCGCATACCCAAAACAGTAAAGAGCTTACAGATAAGATCAAACAAAGAAAAGATTCATACTTTGGTGCTGAGCATATCACTTGCATATTGGAAAGTAATTTGCTAAATTGAAATAAACAAAACAATCATAATCACCCAACCAAAAAGGTTTCAACTTTCAAGTGGGCGGTGGCTTTTTGCGTAATGTTTGATGATGATTTGGCATCAATTTCGAATGGACGATCACCAAAAAGCTCCAATTGAAGATTATTTCAGAAACCCAGACAAAGGAATCAGGACATAACACAACAACAACATGCAATGGCGGGACAATATTGATCACAAAACCAAAAATTTCGATAAAGGGGAACCCTAAGAACACGAGAAAAAAGAGAAAATTGGGGAGGCGTGAATTAGTGAGTACCAAAGGAAAGAAGCAAAATTGAGTGTGAAGCCAAATTCTAGTGTTGGGGGGTTTTCTCCAGTTGACCAAATAAAGAAAGAATCAGAGAGAGCGGAGAGATGCACACAACGCCGCCGTTTTGGAGCGGAGATGAAAAATGAAGATACAGAGTACTGTAGTCTGTAGATGGTATTTTCGCTATGATCAATTTTTTTAAAAAAAACGTGGAAAAATCTCAAGAAATAAATAAATAAATAGAAGAAAACCAGAATCAGTCAAACTCAAACATCAACATGCGTCATCCTCGGCCCAAACCTCTCGGCCCATTATAGTTCAACTTCAGTTTAATATATTTCACTTTCTTTCTTGGGGAACAACAATCATCTTTAATAAATAACTAGGTTATTAACCGGGTATGGTTGTATAAATTGTCTTATAAAATGACTAGATTTGAGAATCATTTAAACAGATATACATTTACATATAAAATGCAAAATTATTATTATGTATTTTTTTCATTTTTTTAACACAAATGTTCTTTTATTTTATTTTAAGCATAATTTATTTTGTTCTTAAAAAAATAAAAAGAAAAAAAAAATTATAGTGGTTTAATAAAGTGGAAACATAGTATTATTAGATATTATTATATACAGTAGAACCTCTATAAATTAATACTCGGTAAATTAATAATCTCTATAAATTAATAAATTTTTCCAGTCCCAAATTGGGACTAGTGTAATTTTGGATACTATTCGATAATATAATAAAATAATAATTTTTTTGAAACTCTTTTGTAAATATATGGTCCCATCAATAATATAAATTAATAATTATATAAAATTATCTAAATATATGTATATATCTACACATTAATTTTTATTAGAGTTCATTTTTAATATTTTTTCTATATAAAAATCTTTGAGTGCTATCTTCAAAACATGATAATTGTTATTTTCATTGAAATTGATTTTATAAAATATTAGTTATAAAGATTAAATCTTATTTTTAATATTATTTTACCAAATTAGGAAAGTCTCTCTATAAATTAATAATTATTAATTTATCGATAAATTAAAACCTCTATAAATTAATAAAATTTCATGGTCCCGACTTTATTAATTTATAGAGGTTTTACTGTACATAGTATTATTACACCTTAAGAAAAAAAAAATTAAAAATTATTATTATATATATAGTGTTGTTAGTAATAATGTACATTTAATAAAGAGAAAAAGATATTTTCAAATTTTTGAAATTAATTTTTAGGAATTTTTGAGTAATAACTCTTTTCCAATATCTCCTTTCAAATATGCTCCCTCCTAAACTTTTTTTTTTTTCAAAATTACAGTGTAAAACTTTGTAATTATCTTATAAAACCATTTATTTATGTTTTTTAGTTTTCAAATTATTTTTCAATTCTGTAATTGTTATATTGATTTTTCACTCTTAAATGATATTCTATATTTATGTTAGTTTAGTATAATCTCAGTAATTGTTATAGTTTACAACAATAACAAAGTGGATTCATCTAATACTTCAAATTTCACATTCGGTCCAGCCACGGAAAAGGTTCAGTTTGATCGGACAACCTTATGACTTTCAAAAGATGCCCTCAATAACCCATCTCAGAACTATTCATGTTGCTTATCATAAATTGTACCACTTTCCAGCAGTTACTTGGCCAAAAAAATACCATTATAAGGTTTGCTTAAACGAATATTTTTTCCTTTTAGCAAACATACTGCAGAAAACTACAAAGGATGCATAGTATAACCAGTATTGAGAGTGAATTTCCCAATACGTCGCTTGAGATACTGGACAGATGGGTGCTTAAGTTGCAAGACAGACTTCGCCAAGAACTCCTTAGGAAATCTGGGTGAGGCCTACTGGAATTGACTAATGTGAATGTCACCAACCTCCAACTTCAGAGCAATGATCAAACCAACTGGGTCATGTGCAAGTTGAGAACATACATGAAGATTGTTTATCAGAAAGCCAACGGAGAGGAGATCATCCAGCGATGCTATGCATCTTTACTGGTTAGTTTACTCAATACTGGTTATGTTATGCATCCTTTGTGGTTTTCCACAATATGTTTGCTTTAAGGAAAAAATATTCGTTTAAGCAAACCTTATAATAGTATTTTTTTGGGATTATGTTTCAAGAAAAAGTCTGCTACTTGCAGTGGTTGGTTATAATTTGTAATTTATTTGAGTTGAGATTCTGATTTGAGAAAGTTTATCTGAGAAAATTGTTTACCACAGCTAAAAAGAGCTAATGTGGAACATGAGCGATTCCATGATGAAATGAAATGCATTTCATCATTTTTAGGTTCATAGTTGGGATTTGCAACATCTCAACCATGAACCTAAAAAAACAAGAGCTTTTACATAAGTAATTAAGATCAATTTTACTGACACAACATGAACTGAAATGAACAGAGATTACACAGTAACTCTCGTCAGAAACTAATCTATTGTCACTTCTTAACCATTAAGACATCACACCGTAAGCAGGGATTACACAATGAGCACTTCACTGTGTTCTGGTTAATAAAGTAACATGAGAAGTAATATACAAAGAAACAAACTCAACAACCCAAAACAAAGAAGAAACTTGAGAGGTTGGTTATGCTCATATTTGAAACCATCGTGTAGGTTTTCAAAACCATGATTTTGAAAGCCCTAAAACGATGACGTAGCTCGTCTATAATACTGCATTGCTGTTTCCACAGGCCTGGAACGTCTACGAGACGGTCTTGTTGCTTCAGCATCCCTAGCACGTCCACCAGACAGACTTCCAGCGAACCTTTCTCCGTACAGTCGCACTTCTTCATCTGTCTGCGATCATACCATTTCACAAGGTAAATAATTCAAATGCTATACATGGCATTATAAAAGACAAACAACAAGCCCGGCTTTCAATGGATAAAATTAGAGACTGTACCAATCTCTCGAACAATGGTTGCGGGGTGCCTATCCTGTGGCTATGAGGCAGAATATCCCACGGTCTACTTGATTGTAGTACCTCTCCTCTCTCGTCAGAGAGGGAAAAATGTGGAGGCAGATTAAGCTGTTTAAACACCTACAAAAACGCAATAGACAGACAGACACTAATCATTATCACACGCTTGGCCTTCTTCTCAAAACTGTACTGTTTCCACAACAATAAATCAAACCTACCTCACGAGAAAATGATGGCATGAAAGGCTCTAACAATCGTGCAAGAAGGTGTACTAAACCAGCAGCCGTTCTTACAACAACTGCACAAGAAGTTTTATCTCCCTTGTCAATCCTCCAATATCGGATCCCTTGACCCAAAATGAGCATAGCAGTTACCAGCCCATGCTTGATCTTAACCTGCATCAAATAAACTCAAGGCGTACGTGTTTATTAAGGACATAAGAAACCAAACACTGAAACTCAGATAGCCATACCAGACCAAAAAGTACACATAATAATTATTCATCACCTTTTCCATGGCTTCGACATACTCTGCCACCAGTCCTCCAACCTTTTGCCCCAGTAATTTCGTTCGATGATGAGATTCAGCACCAGGTGCATTAGGAATGACAGACCCATAACCTTCACAGGAGAAATATCAGAGACAGGTATGCAAAAGTCATGGCACTAAAGCAGGTAACCAGAATTCTAGCAAGCTTGTTCGCATTCTTACTGTTGTTTCTAAAGGAATTCAATATATTATAGAAAAGCCCAGTGCAACATTTGACCTTATTATATATACAAGCACTTGATCTACAGATATGTGTTCTCCAATAAGTTGATCATTCCATGCCATACTACTTTACAACAAGAAAAGTCTAACCAGGGACCGTCATACCCGCTCAGATGAATAAATATACCGTCGACTCTTGCAAGCCAGATACTCATTCTATACTACCAATTTTCTTCAGAGCAAAAAACAAAACGAAAAATTGAAGGACCGACGTCGCATAATCACGAGCTAACGTTTGGCAAAAGAATGATGCACACATCTCATATTTCAAATTAGCTAGGTCAATCACAAAAGTCATCTACACCTAGCACCCAATGCTTAAATTTGGAAAGAAATAACCAACCTGCAGCCTCAGGCTTTGCTATAAACGCCAGAACTCGACTTACAAAGTTGCCTAGGCTCAGCAACTTGTTATTCAGTTTCGCTTGCAAATCCTTCCACTCAAATGATGTGTCAGAGACCTAGATGGCCAATCCCCAGAACAAGTCAGTGGTGGTGACATCTACTCACTTATCCATGCCTATTCAGATGAATGATAATAAAAATAAGTAGCAGCAATGAGTTACCTCAGGCCTTATGGTCAGCAAGTAGTATCTCCATACTTCGACAGGGATATTTGTATCTTTTACATCATTACCAAACACTCCAAAACCTTTACTCTGGGAGAAATTTCCTGAAAAACCCCATACAAGTAAATGGCAGAAAAAGCAAAAGCAAACAAAAAAATAGTTTAAAGTAAAATCACTCAGCTAAATATGGTGAAACATCAACTGACCGCCTTCGTATTTTAAATATTCTGTTGCACTGATTGTCTTCACCAGTGTCCATTTTTCCCCACTACCAACCTGCGCAGAGGGAAACATCACCTGCATACCAAACAAATTGACAGTTCAGACAGCAAAATTTACAAATATAAACCTCTCGTAAGGAGACCTTGAGGATAGCTTCAGAGAAGACAAAAAGGGCCAACCATGAAAATGCAAATCACGTCCAATAAAAACAGTCTGACATCAGAGAAGCGATCACCAAAAGACCTAATTTTTTTATATGCACTACAAAATAGCAATGGTTTCAAGGACTGGGGGTGGCTTACATAATGCCTAAGACGATGACAAGAAATCCTTACGTGTGGGAAATTTATAACAAGGATGTCAGAGAAATAAAAGCTCAAAAAATATCAGAAGCATGCGTCTTACAAGATATTTAGAACAGAAACAAAGGCTAGGTCAAGTGGAGGAACATGCAGGTAAGAGCGAAGAAATACATAAAGCGGGTGGAACAAGTCAGTGGAGGTAAACAGATTTCAGAAATCGTATATACTCACAGTGTGAAACGGCACATTGTCTATTCCCATAAACTGATAAAGCTCCACATTCTCAGGATTCTTCCACCACTTCTCCCATTTAGATGTGTAGCATGAAGTTATTGAGACATATCCAATAGGAGCATCAAACCAGACGTAGAAGACCTATAACCACACGATTTCGAATTAGTAGTTGATGGTGTTAATACATAAGTAAGAGATTGGCTGGAAGGGATGTCGTTTCCAACTTTATCCTTATATGTCTCATGTCGGCCAGGAAGTCCCCATGTTAGATCCCGTGAGACGCATTTGTTTATAAGTCCGTCCGTAAGACATGCCATTGTGGGTTGAATAGCATTTCTACTCCAAGATTCAGTGACAGATGTGTCCATAATATACTTTACCAACTTGTCTTCCAGCAAAGGGAGCTCAATAAACCGGTGGTCCGAGTCGCAGATTCGGGGTGTTGTTTGACTGACCTGTTTTTGAGTAGATAAAAAACATAAGTAATCAAAGTAATTATAACAAGAGAAGACAGTCCTGCACCAGCCTGAGAACGCCAAAATGAATAAGCATATGCAGTACATATGTTAGTGTCACAGACGAAAATGGCATGGTACCTAAGGAAAAACAAAAAAACGAAAACAAAAGTGAAAAGAAAGAAACAAACGAACATGGTAGCATGAAAAGGGAAATAAAGAAACACGCATTACTTGTCACAGATTTCCTCGGGGGAGCAATTCTCCTCAAGAGCTTTGGTCTCGGTAGCTACGGTATCAGTTGTAGTCCCATAATCATCGGTCCCGCATATATATATAGCATTATAGCCACGGAGACGACAGTATCTAGCATACACATCAGCGCTCAGGACACCTGGTCGTAAGGAAAGACACACAAGACATTGCATAAACCCTAGCAAGAAAGAAACCAGTCCTCAACAAATACGAAAAACGCCTTAAACTGAGTTACTAAGCTGAGTTCTTAATTATCAGGTCGTCCATATATATATTAATCAGTTTAAAAGTACTCTGCAACAAACAGTTTCGGGAAATTGAAATTGAAATTGAAAATCAGATTCTGAAAATTTCAAAAACAAAAGTTTCAATTTCTTTCTAAAAAGGATGATATAGTTATATTGCAGAGTTCTCACGTGTGGCGTTGCACGTGCGAGTGCAAGTGGAATAAATCAAGTAACACGTGGACGGCTAGAAGCGAGAGGCCGTTAGAATCTTCTGAAGAATAAGAGCAACTTGTTAGCTCATTTCTCATTTCTATCATTGATCAATTTGTAAAAAACTCTTTTCTTAGATTTGTTGTGGTGATCGCTGGGTTTCTCTCTCGAGAGAGCTAGCGAGGTATTCCTCCGTGTTTCATGAACACCGAGTGATTCCGTTATCATAAATAAGTTGTTTGGTGATTTGCGATTGATTGTTGATTGTGAGGTTTATTTGTATTAAAGGTATCAGAGCTGCAACGATTCTCGGAAATGGGAGTTGAAACTCGTTCTCAGGTGGTTGAAGTTCGAAATCATGGAGTCTCGGCGGTGGATCCGTTGGAATCGCGGATGTCACGTTTGGAAGATCTGGTGACGGAGCAAAACGAGCAAGCGAAGAAACATATGGCGGAGCAGAACCAACAGATGAGGACGCATATGACGGAAATGTTCGAAGCTCTAAGCCGTACCACCGCTAATCGTGGAAAGGAAGTTCAAAGAGAAGTCGAACGGGAAGAATCGAAGTTTGAACGTGGTGATAACAGTCAAAGCTATGGTCGTGCTGATCCGGACTCTTCATCATCTAAGGTGGTTCGATCGCATCAATTAGATCCCCCAAAGGTTATCAGATCTGATCCGGTGAGGACTGATGCTCACTATCACTACGGTAATTTGACTCGTTTGGGTAAAATTGATTTCCCTCGGTTTAATGGTAGTCAGATTAAGGAGTGGTTGTTTAAGGTTGAAGAATTTTTTGGAGTTGATTACACACCTAGGGAGATGCGTGTTAAGATGGCTGCGATTCATTTCGATGGACATGCCGCAACTTGGCATTACTCATTTGTGCAGTCTGGTATTGGTCTCGAAGTGCTTTACGATTGGGATGGTTATGTGAAGTTGTTGCGAGAAAGGTTTGAAGATGAGTGCGATGATCCCATGGCAGAGTTGAAACAATTGCAAGAGACAGATGGTATCATTGATTATCATCAGAAGTTTGACCTTATTAAGACGAGAGTGACCTTATCTGAAGAGTATTTGGTGAGTTTGTACCTGGCAGGGTTGCGTTTGGATACACAGATGCACGTGAGGATGTTTCAACCGCAAACTGTGAGGCATTGCTTATTGTTGGGAAGATTATACGAGAAGGCACACCCTAAGAAGCAAGTCCCTCAAGGTTGGCAGTCGAATAAAGGAGGTAATGCGGGTAAAAGGAATTCTTATAACTCTCGTCCTGTCACGAAGGTAAACGAGGGAACACCAAAGAAGTTCTTGTCTAAGGAAAAGATGAGTGAAAGGAGATCTAAAGGGTTATGCTATTGGTGTGACGAGAAGTTTACACCAGAACACTACCAGCAGCATAAAAAGACGCAACTGTATAGTATCGAAATGGAAGATGAGGAAGTTGGTGCGGAGTTAGCAGTATGGGAAGATTGTGATTTAGATGATAAGAACATGCCAAGGGTATCTGTCAATGCAGTATCTGGCATCTCGGACTATGAAACCATGCGGGTGAAAGGGTTGTTTGGAAACAAACCGCTTTATGTTTTGTTGGACTCTGGTTCAACGCACAACTTTGTTGACCCAAGAGTAGCAGCAAGACTGGGATGCAAGGTGAAGGCTTCTAAGTTGTCGAAGGTTGCTGTGGCAGATGGTAGAAAGTTAGGAGTACAAGGAAAGATAGATGGGTTCCAATGGAGGTTTCGAACAACCTTCTTCAAATCAGATGTGATGTTGATTCCCTTGCAGGGTTGTGATATGGTACTGGGGATTCAGTGGTTAAGAACATTGGGGCCAATCACTTGGGAGTTCGATCGATTGGAAATGAGTTTTACGTGGAAGAATAAGAAGGTGTTGCTGAATGGGATACAGAATGGATCAGTACGAGATGTTAAAGCTAAGAAACTTAAAAAGATGGAGGATGATCAGGTGCAGATTTCAATGGTTTGTGTTTCTACAGTAGCTACTGACAGTGAGAGTGATGTTGTTGATGCTTCTCTGAGTGCTATAAGCTGTAAAAAAGACACAAGTCCAGTGATTGAGGAGTTGGTACAGGATTTCCCAGATGTGTTTGAGGAGCCAAAAGCTCTACCACCATTCAGGAAGAATCATGGCCACAAGATACAGCTAGTAGAAGGAGCTAATCCAGTGAATCAAAGACCATATAGATACGCGATTCACCAGAAGAATGAGATAGATAAGATTGTGGAAGACATGTTAACTGGTGGTACGATTCAACCCAGTTCGAGTCCGTTTGCATCTCCTGTGGTTCTTGTAAAGAAGAAAGACGGAACATGGAGATTATGTGTGGATTACAGGGAGTTGAATGGGGTAACAGTGAAGGATAGGTTTCCTATTCCCTTAATAGAGGACTTATTGGACGAATTGGGTGGTTCTACTGTCTTCTCTAAGATCGATTTAAGGGCTGGTTATCATCAAGTAAGGATGAGGGTCGAAGACATCCCTAAAACGGCTTTTAAAACTCACGGCGGCCATTATGAATACTTAGTAATGCCATTTGGTTTAACTAACGCACCAGCCACATTTCAAAGTTTGATGAATTCGGTGTTTAAGGAGTTTTTGAGGAAGTTTGTTCTAGTATTCTTTGATGATATCCTCATCTATAGTAAGAATCTTATGGAGCATACAGAACATCTTCGCAAAGTATTTGAAGCAATGCGAACAGAGAGTTTGTTTGCGAAAATGAGTAAATGTGCTTTTGTGGAAGATAAAGTGGAGTATCTGGGGCATTTTATCAGTGGAGATGGAGTTGCAACTGATCCAGCAAAGATCAAGGCAGTTGCGGAGTGGCCAACGCCTAGTACTCTTAAGCAGTTACGAGGTTTTTTAGGATTGGCTGGGTATTATCGAAGGTTTGTTAAGAACTTTGGTGCAATTGCGAGTCTGTTGCATGCATTAACCAAGACTGAGGCGTTTCTTTGGAATAATGAGGCCCAAGAAGCATTTGCAGGTTTAAAAAGGGCGTTATGTCAAGCTCCAGTATTGGTATTACCCTTATTTGATAAACTTTTTGTGGTCGAGACTGATGCTTGTGGTCAAGGTATTGGAGCGGTATTGATGCAAGAGGGCCATCCGATATCTTATATTAGTAGACAGCTCAAAGGGAAGCAGTTGCATCTCTCCATTTATGAGAAAGAGTTGTTAGCAGTAATCTTTGCAGTGCAGAAGTGGAGTCATTATTTGCTTCCAGCTCATTTTGTTATTAAAACTGATCAGAGAAGCTTGAAGTATTTGTTGGAGCAAAGACTCAATACTCCAATTCAACAGCAATGGTTACCAAAGCTTTTGGAGTTTGATTATGAAATACAATACAAGCAGGGTAAGGAGAATTTGGTGGCGGATGCGCTGTCTCGCGTGGAAGGATCCGAAGTATTGCATATGGCTATGACTGTAGTGGAGTGCGATTTGATGAAGGAAATTCAGGGTGCATATGAAGAAGATGGGGAATTAAAAGAGATAATCAAGCTACTTAAAGATAAACCAGCGGGTAAGAAACACTACTCTTGGTCGCAGAATGTTTTACGCAGGAAGAGTAAGGTGGTGGTTCCTAATAATATGAAGATCCGTGAAACGATTCTGCAATGGCTTCACTGTTCTGGTGTAGGGGGACATTCAGGTCGTGATGTTACTTATCAACGCGTGCGTGGTGTATTTTACTGGAAGGGCATGATCACTGACATTTAGGCTTACATTCGAAGCTGTCAAGTTTGCCAGCAGTGTAAAACGGACAATGCTGCTTCACCTGGCCTTTTACAGCCCCTACCAATTCCTAATGCGTTGTGGAGTGATGTTTCGATGGATTTTATTGAAGGACTTCCTCTTTCAGCCAATCAGTCTGTTATAATGGTGGTTGTTGATAGGCTTAGTAAGGCTGCTCACTTTATTGCCTTATCTCATCCATATAGTGCCTTGACTGTGGCTCAAGCTTATCTCGATAATGTTTTTAAGCATCATGGTTGTCCTAACTCAATTGTTAGTGATCGGGATTCAGTGTTTACTAGTGAATTTTGGAAGGAGTTTTTCACTTTGCAAGGTGTGGAGTTGAGGATGTCTACTGCTTATCACCCACAGAGTGATGGACAGACTGAGGTTGTTAATCACTGTTTGGAGACATATCTGCGTTGTATGTGTCATGCTCAACCGCACATGTGGTGCAAATGGCTGGCTTTAGCAGAGTATTGGTATAACACCAATTACCACACGTCGACTCGCATGACACCTTATGAAGCGGTTTACGGTCAGGTTCCTCCAGTGCATCTTCCTTACTTACCTGGAGAGTCAAAAGTGGCAGTGGTGGTTCGTTCGTTGCAAGAAAGGGAGAACATGTTGAAGCTTTTGAAGTTTCATCTTATGCGTGCCCAACATCGGATGAAGCAATTGGCTGATAGGCATCATACAGAGCGAGACTTTGATATTGGTGACTTTGTGTACTTGAAGTTGCAGCCTTATCGACAGAATTCTGTGGTCTTGCGGATGAATCAAAAGCTAGCACCTAAATACTATGGACCTTACAAGGTGATTGACCGTTGTGGTGAAGTGGCTTATAAGCTGGAACTGCCTGAGGGAACTAAGATACATCCTGTCTTTCACGTGTCTCAGTTGAAGGAGCTGGTTGGTAATGTTCCTACTGCTACAAGCTTACCTACTATATTGCCTGATGTGTTTAAAAAGGAACCGGAGTTGATCTTGGAAAGGAAGATGGTTAATAGGCAAGGTCGTGCAGTTACTAAAGTTCTAGTAAAGTGGGTGAATGAACCAGTGGAGGAGGCAACGTGGGTGTTTCTGTTCGATTTGCGCAAGAAGTTCCCAGAGTTTGAGGCTTGAAGACCCTTGTGGACAAGGCTCTGCAATGGGGGGAGATTTGATATAGTTATATTGTAGAGTTCTCACGTGTGGCGTTGCACGTGCGAGTGCAAGTGGAATAAATCAAGTAACACGTGGACGGCTAGAAGCGAGAGGCCGTTAGAATCTTCTGGAGAATAAGAGCAACTTGTTAGCTCATTTCTCATTTCTATCATTGATCAATTTGTAAAAAACTCTTTTCTTAGATTTGTTGTGGTGATCGCTGGGTTTCTCTCTCGAGAGAGCTAGCGAGGTATTCCTCCGTGTTTCATGAACACCGAGTGATTCCGTTATCATAAATAAGTTGTTTGGTGATTTGCGATTGATTGTTGATTGTGAGGTTTATTTGTATTAAAGGACGGGTCTCTAAAACAGAATTCATAAACAAACACAAACACACACACACGACTCTACATGCAATCAGAGAAGAAGGATTCAGATTACCTCCAATGATGTTTCCGATATGAGGGACGTTGTTGACGTAAGGCAGAGCACTCGTGATTAGTATATTTCTTTTGCCTGGGATCGGCAACTTTGGGCCGTCGTCTTCCATCGCGAAACAACAAGAGCACCAAAACTATAGTAAAACCTCTATAATTAAAAATCTATTAATTTATAGGGGGAAAATACTTTTTTTTTTTCACCCCGTCTCTTCTTAACCAATCAAAATCTTCCATCTAATATTTCATTAAAAAAATAAATCAAATTAAATTAAAAATCAAAACAAATTAAGGAAATTTTTTTGTATACTTTTAATTAAAGAAAATTAAATATTGGCTTGGTTTAGATTTTTAAAATTAGAACAAAATTATGTGTTGGTTTGAGTTTACAAATAAAGTGATTAGAGTTTAGATTTTACAATGAAAACGAAATTATATGTCGGTTTGGGTTTACAAATGAAGTGGTTAGGGTTTAGATTTTACAACTAAAACAAAATTATATGTCGGTTTGGGTTTATAAATGAGGTGGTTAGGGTTTAGATTTTACAATTAGAACAAAATTATATGTCGGTTTGAGTTTATTAATGAGGTGGTTAGGGTTTAAATTTTACAATTAGAACGAAATTATATGTCGGTTTGGGTTTACTTATGAGATGGTTAGTGTTTAGATTTTACAATTAGGATGAAATTATATGTCAGTTTGGGTTTACAAATGAGATGTTAGGATTTAGATTTTACAATTAGAATGAAATTATATATCGGCTTGGTTTATAAAAGAGCAGTTTAAGTTTTTAATCAGGATGAAATTAGGATTAAATTATATGTCAGTTTGGGTTTACAAATGAGATGTTAGGATTTAGATTTTACAATTAGAATGAAATTATATATCGGCTTGGTTTATAAAAGAGCAGTTTAAGTTTTTAATTTTATAATAATGTATACAGATTTTATTTCCTTATCTTATAAGGGGGTGAATGAATAGGTTCACCCCTAGGGAGGAATCCAAGTACTGTTCTTTATAGGGGTGTTCATAAACATTTACAAGAAAAACAACAATTATCATGTCCCAAAGAGAATATTAAAAGTTTTTGATATAGAAAAAATATTACAAATAAACTCTAACAAAAATTAATGTGAATATATATACCTATATTTGATAATTTTAAATAATTATTAATTTATAATATTAATGAGACCATATATTTACAAAAAGTTTTCAAAAAATTATTAATTATATTATCTTAGGATTAGAGAAAACTATTAATATATAGTGATTATTAATTTATAGAATATTAAGTTATGGAGGTTTTACTGTATCTAGGTTCTCTCTCCAAGAAAGACTGAGAGAGAGAGGTTTCCGCTTAAGTACAACTGTACAAGTGTCAAAGCTTGACCCAATAAAGAAGCAAATATATGCCCATTCGTTTTTTTGAACTTATCTCTATATACTTATTTAAATAATATTGTTAAAGTTTAACCCTACTATCATGTGGTTTACTACAAAAAAAATATCATTGCATTTTAATTAATTTTATATTAACAAAAGAAAAGTTTATATTAATTTATGAAATAATAAAACAATATTTTTGAAATTATTTAATGAAATTATTTTACAAATCCATTTATTTTTTTTAGAAATCTTAAGAAACAATAACAAACTATTTAGAATAGTTATAAAACTTAATTTTATTTATAAAACTAGGATTAAATATTTGCATTCCTAAATCATTTAATAATGATAGATATATCTTAAAACTATGATGCAACATTGCTTATATTTTAAAAATATATAATATTATATCTCGTTTATTAAATATTTTTTTTCGTACTGCACATCGACGCAGTTTCATCTTCTTAAAATCTAAAAAATCACAAATTTTTTGTTTTATTAAATATAATATATACAACTAAAAAAAGAAATCAAAAAGTTAAGTCAAGATTTCTATATACGACTGTTTCAATAAGGGTTTTGTTATATTTTCTAGATTTTGCCAAATTTATATAATTTACGGATTTGAATATTTTATCATGTACCAAAGATGAGCTAAAGTCAGAGTATGAAACTAAGTTAATTAAATATAAAAGATTATAAAATATATAGAATAAATCAAATAAGGTCCTTCCATGTCGACAATCATGGGACCTTACTTTGTGAACCATTTTTATGCATTATGTGGAATATCTGTCTATAACGTGGTCATAAAATTTAAGAATGGAATTGGTTTTGTGCGCAGTCACAATAAGGAACGTTTGAAACAGTTGAAGCAAATGAAAGAGAGAGGAAAATTGGATCCTAAGCTTTCTTGATGTGGTGGGGGATTCTCATGGACGGCCACGGCACTAGCAGTAGTAGTTTGGCGTGGAGTTAACGTACAGCTCTTTGGGCGTCATATTTTCTAGTTGTCTCGGTGTATACCAGGCGAGACCTTTCCCTTCTGCCTTATCATGCTCTTGATCTGATAAGAGTTATGAACTATAAAATCTATCGGTAATTCTCTATACTTATTTATTGATCAACAATGGTGAATACAAGATTTTAAATGATAAGAAGAGTGAGTTACAGTTCTGAAACTCTTATCCTCTCCAACATAGCACACATGATCTGCTCTCTTTCTCACGCAGGAGAAACTCACAACATCAATGATCACGCAAGATGATTCTAAATGTTTACTCACTACCTCTATTTATACTCTATTTTTCTCACACTTCTCTTTATTCTTATTATACAAATCAGCTAGTTATACCATATGTAGGCATAAAACTGATTTTTTTGTATTCTAAATTTAAGATTGTTGGATTTTTTTCAATGAAATATGTGATTAGGATTTTATTATGTTAATATGAAAGATTTTAATACTTTGATACATTAAAGCTAATATGATCTTAGAAAATAGAGTATTAACTTGACAATAAGATTTTGGTACCTCTAATTTTAGCTTAAAACTGAATAAGTTGAAAATATTGGGTGCAAATGGGTGCTTAAAACTGAATAAGTTGAAAATATTAAGTTAATTAAAATTAGGTTGAATATCATTTAATCTATTCATCTCCAAATAAAAGTGGATGAACAAGTTAAACATTTTTCGTGTATAATTAGTTTATTTTTTCAACATTTTTAGTTGAATGGTTTGAATAGTTTTTTTCAACCTCTTTGATTCAATTGGTGACAATTGGATGAATATTTTGTTTTCAACCTCTTTAATCTCTTCATAAACAAGTTGAACACTTTTCTTGTATTATTAGTTTATTTTTTCAACTTTTTAAGTTGCATGGGTTGATTAGTTTTTTTTCAACATCTTTAGTCTCTTCAATTCAAATGGTGACAATTAGATGAATAATTTTTTTCAACCTCTTCAACTGTTCAACGATTTGCACCGTAGAAATTAGAAACTTCAGAAAAAAGAATATACCTAGTGAATATGAAATTAGTAGTACCTACTTGAACAACATAGTGGAAGCCAAACTTATATAAAAAGGAGGTATACATGACATACCTCAAATCGTCATCGGTAGCCATATAAGGCAGCACACCATTCAATATATACCATAGATGAGGGTGATCTACCCACTAGACCACCAACAACTTGGTGATAAGTGTGCAATTTTACACATATTTAAGCTTTAAATATGAATGAGCATGTTCTTGTGACGGCCATAGGTTTCCTTCTTTAATGGGTCGGGCTTTGACACTTCTACTTAAAGCGGAAACTGATTCATAATTTTATTATACAGTAAAAATTCTATAAATCAATAATGTTGAGACCATGATATTTTATTAATTTATAGTGATTAATATTTATTGTATATTTTTAATTTTATTTTACTTCTTAAAGGTATGAAATTGAGACCATTTTACAAAATTAAGATTAGACTTAAGAATGTTATATGTTTATGGTTTTGGAATTGAAACTTGAATATTTAGAAGAAAAAAATTATTGACAATAAATTACAAATACTATAGTTAAATTCACTTATATATATGACATACATAGCTTCAAATTATGAATAATAATTTCAGTAATGTAATATCCCTCACCGTGACTAATGCCCGGACGGAACAGCCTTGCCACGGCCGGCTAACTAAAACCCATTATTCCGGCAAGGAAGGACAATTTTGGTTCGGACATTCAAAGAGCCAATACAAAGGAGTAATGAGGCACACCTAAGGACCGAGAAGGAAATGCCATATCAAGATTGATTCTCCGTCAAATGGAAAAAAAAATGGTATGGAAGGCCAGGCTATCGGCAATGTCCCTAAGTTGGTCGAGGAACCCATAGGTAAGATCTTAGGATTAGACTTATCTAGGAAGCCTTAGTTGGTCTAGGGAATTAGGAAGGGTTAAGGAAAGTTGGACTAAGGAAGGTTGGTACAAGTTAAGTTTGATGGTTGGCCATGGTAGTACCAGCGGACATAGGCGATCCGGACAGTGGCGGTACATGCTAACGCGGGTCATTATTAGTGATCTAGACGATGGTAGTACTAGCTAACGCGGATTGTTATAAGTGGCCCGGACAATGGTGGCACCGGCCAGTGCGGAATGGTCATCGGTAAGGCGGATAGTGGTATCACCGGTTGATGTGGATTACCCTCGGTAATTTGCACGAATAAAAGACGGGTCCGGTACGTAACATTTTCTTAGTCTGGTACGCGAGCAGGTACCCTTATGTATCACCCATCAGTTCGGTACCCGGTGGTCGGACACGGCCGTACCGGTACTCTAACGGACGGACAGTCGTGATGCACGGAAGCTAGCTAAGGGAATGGACGGCTAAGATCGTCCCAAAGGTTATGCTTATCCGATCAGCGTCCATCCTTATCCATATGGCCGTGATGCTTATCCAAAATCGGTCATCCTTATCCGTTCGCCATGTGTCACCACCGGAGCCGCGAAGAGTGTCCGCCATGTGTCGCGCCAAGGACCGCCCTGTGCCACGTCCTGCTTACTTACACCAACCTGGGAGGCTATAAAAACCCCCCTTCCCCGTCAATTTCTCCTCAGACCTAAAACCTTACCTTAAAAACCTTAGCGTTAGGAAGAGCGCGCAGAGAGCTGCGAAGCACAGGAGAAATCAAGGTGAGTTTTCCCGATCGCGTGTAAGTAGCACGTGAATAGGCTAGTTTAATTTTTGTTTATTTAATTATTTAATTGAGGTTAGTCTTAATTACTTGATTAGTTAAGGATTAAGTTAGTTAAGTAGGATTAAGGTAGTTAATCAAGGTTAAGATAGTTAATCATGATTAAGTTAGATAATTATGATTAGGATAATTAGGATTAAGTTTAGTTAATTATGATTAAGATGCTAATTAAGATTAGGATGGTGATTAGTACTTAATCTAGAATTGCTTAGCGATTAGCATTAGGATTAAAATTGTTTAGTAGTGATTAGTGTTTGGTTTATGAATGGTTAGCGTTTAGCATCTAAGTTAGAACTGTTTATTAGTTATTAGCGCGTAGGTGTGGAATTATTATTGTGTGATTGCTTGGTACGCCATTTCTTGTGTGACTTGATTCTCTTGTTTGTGATATTGCTTGTTGTGTGATATTTGTGTGCATTATCTTAGGTACAACCTGCATTGTTACATTAGTACATGACCATGATTGCATTGTGTGATTGCTTGATATAGCGTTGCGATGGTATAGCCGTGATACTGGACGTTTAGTTGCATTGCCGTTATGCTGTCAGATTGCTATTGCTTGCTTGCATTGTAGTCGTTGTTAGTTAGGTAACTAGCGTTAGGCGAATCATGAGGATCTCATCCGTCTGCTGTGCATTGCGTGTAACTCCGTAACGTTATGGCTTACGAAGGTTTTGAGCGGGTCATGCCCGGCCAGACACTACATGACGATGTAGTACAAAGGAATGTGGATCTCTTTTAGACTTAGTGTCTAGGGGTGTCGGGCATTGCCTTGGGAGATCATGTATTCGATAGGGGCCCAGCTTAGAGTAGAAGCATGCATATTTATTATCTTCGCTGCATACTTAAATTCGAGTCTTCATGCATTGCATTTCCTTGCTTGTTGCATTGTATCTTTGCTTGTTTTTTTTGGTTTCGTATTGCTTGCTGCTTGGGGAGGGGTAGATGAGTAGGATATCCTTGGGTAGATGTGTAGGCTTTCCTTAGATAGATGGGTAAGATTTCCTTAGATATCGGCCTCACTAAGTAATACTAGATTACTTATGATTCTACTTCAACTTTTCCAGGAATCCTTAGCCGGAAGATCTCCGTAGTGAAGGCAACGTGACCAAGTGAATCAATGTAGGTTTTACAGCTTTTGTAAATTTTTACTATCTATATTATGTATGGTTTTCAAAGAGGATCCGAAAGCTATATAAACGTTTTGGTAACGATATTCGCATATACTATATATATGTAAAGACTTGAATTTTCCAAAAGTTAAATGGTTATTCCAACTGATATTAAGTCTAGTAAGGACTTAACACAACTCTCGCTCGCGGTATGGGTTGCAAAGCCTTAGGCCGTGTTCGGGAGGTTGGGCGCTCGCGGTTGGATGACCAGGGTGATTGGATTCGTTCCGAAAGCCTTGGTTGGCCGACTACGAGGATCCTACGTAGCGCTCCCGATTTGTTCTTATATTTAGGACGGGTTGGGGGTGTTACAAGCGTGGTATCAGAGCATGGTTAAGCAATGCTACGGGAAACCATGTTTTCAATGTTTTATCGAGTAAATGTGTCGCAAAAGCTGTCTAGGAAATTGATTCGGTCACTTGCTAAATTCTAGATTCATAGGAATGGCCATAGGAGATGGATTTGGTCCTTTGTTAGATCCTAGGTTAGGATTGCTTAAAAGAGCAAAACTTATCTTTTATTTTCTTGTAGTATGCCACCAAAAAGAGGATGCGGATGTGGTAGTAGCCGTGGACACGGCAGGATGGGAAGAGGGGGTTGGACTACGGGTCTACCGCCCCCAGGGTATATCTATCATGAGATTGTTAGGGGGGAGTCATCGCGGAGTGCTGCGGATTGTGGATCCAGTACTGCAAAGGTTACTCCTCAAAAGCCAATCGGAATGCTAAGAGAAGTTACCCCCGAGAAGAAAGTCGTGGAAGCTCCGGAAAGCTCAAGGGAATGTATTTGTTTGGAACCATAGCCGGAGGAGAAGGAGGTTGTAGTGGTAGAGGATTACATCAGTATATCCTCAGGGTCCTTTCAGTCTCTACGGGCATTTGGAAGATCGTCGAGTGTCATAGACATCTCTTCGGATAGCTCTGCCACACCATCCATCATTCCTAGTCCTTATGCATACGCACCCCCGATTGATGGAGACGACCTGCTAGATTTGGACTTTGGAGATATTTCTGATTCACCCCTGGATGTTCCGGAGTTCATACTTCCTTCACCTACCTCGATCGATATGGCATGGAGGGACACTCCAGCTGCACATGCACTTCAGCTAGAAGGTCCGTCCCAAGTGCATGTGCAGCTGGAGTGTCCCTCCATGCCATATCGATCGAGGTGGGTGAAGGACGTATGAACTCTGGAACGTCCAGGGGTGGATCAGGAATATCTCCAAAGTCCAAGTCTAGCAGGTCGTCTCCATCAATCGGGGGTGCATATGCATAAGGACTAAGAATGATGGATGGTGTGGCAGAGCTATCCGAAGAGATGTCTATGACACTCGACGATCTTCCAAATGCTCGTAGAGACTGAAAGGACCCTGAGGAGATACTGATGTAATCCTCTACCATCACAACCTCCTTCTCTTCCGGCTCTGGTTCCAAACAAATACATTCCTCTGAGCTTTCTGGGGCTTCCACGACTTTTTTCTCGGGGGTAACTTCTCTTAGTATTCCGATTGGCTTTTGTGGAGTAACCTTTGCAGTACTGGATCCACAATCCGCAGCACTCCGTGACGACTCCCCCTAACAATCTCACGATATATATACCCTGGGGGCGGTAGACCCGTAGTCCAACCCCCTCTTCCCATCCTGCCGCGTCCACGGCTACTACCACGTCCGCGTCCTCTTTTTGGTGGCATACTACAAGAAAATAAATGATGAGTTTTCTCTTTATAAGCAATCCTAACCTAGGATCTAAGAAAGGACCAAATCCATCTCCTATGGCCATTCCTATGAATCTAGAATTTAGAAAGTGACCGAATCAATTTCCTAGACAGATTTTGCGACACATTTACTCGATAGAACATTGAAAACATGGTTTCCCGTAGCATCGTTTAACCATGCTCTGATACCACGCTTGTAACACCCCCAACCCGTCCTAAATATAAGAACAAATCGGGAGCGCTACGTAGGACCCTCGTAGTCGGCCAACCAAGGCTTTCGGAACGAATCCAATCACCCTGGTCATCCAACCGCGAGCGCCCAACCTCCCGAACACGGTCTAAGGCTTTGCAACCTGTACCGCGAGCGAGAGTTGTGTTAAGTCCGGACTAGACTTAATATCAGTTGGAATAACCATTTAACTTTTGGAAAATTTGAGTCTTTACATATATATAGTATACGCGAAAATCGTTACCAAAACGTTTTATATAGCTTTCGGATCCTCTTTGAAAACCATACATAATATACATAGTAAAAATTTACAAAAGCTGTAAAACCTACATTGATTCACTTGGTCACGTTGCCTTCACTACGGAGATCTTTCGGCTAAGGATTCCTGGAAAAGTTGAAGTAGAATCATAAGTAATCTAGTATTACTTAGTGAGGCCGATATCTAAGGAAATCTTACCCATCTATCTAAGAAAATCCTACACATCTACCCAAGGAAATCCTACTCATCTACCCCTCCTCAAGCAGCAAGCAATACAAAACCAAAAAAAAACAAGCAAAGATACAATGCAACAAGCAAGGAAATGCAATGCATGAAGATTCGAATTTAAGTATGCAGCAAAGATAATATATATGCATACTTCTACTCTAAGCTGGGCCCCTATCGAATACATGATCTCCCAAGGCAATGCCCAACACCCCTAGACACTAAGTCTAAAAGAGATCCACATTCCTTTGTACTACATCGTCATGTAGCGTCTGGCCGGGCATGACCCGCTCCAAACCTTCGTAAGCCATAACGTTACGGAGTTACACGCAACGCACAGCAGATGGATGGGATCCTCATGATTCGCCTAATGCTAGTTACCTAACTAACAACGACTACAATGCGCAAGCAATAGCAATCGGACAGAATAACGGCAATGCGACTAAATGTCCAGCATCACGGCTATACCATCGCGACGCTATATCAAACAATCACACAATGCAATTATCATCATGTACTAATGGAACAATGCAGGTGGTATCTAAGATGATGCACGCAAATATCATACAACAAGCAATATCACAAACAAGAGTGTCAAGTCACACAAGAAATGGCATACCAGGCAATCACACAATAATAATCAAGTAGTTCCACACCTACGCTCTAATGGCTACTAAACAGTTCTAACTTAGATGCTAAACGCTAAGCATTCCTAAACCAAACACTAATCACTACTAAACAATCTTAATCCTAATGCTAATCGCTAAGCAATTCTAGCTTAAGTGCTAATCACCATCCTAATCTTAATTAGCATCTTAATCATAATTAACTAAAATTAATCCTAATTATCCTAACTTAATCATAATTATCTAACTTAATCATGATTAACTATCTTAACCTTAATTAACTACCTTAATCCTACTTAACTAACTTAATCCTACTTAACTAACTTAATCCTAAACTAATCAAGTAATTAAGACTAACCTCAATTAAATAATTAAATAAACAAAAATTAAACTAGCCTATTCACGTGCTACTTACACGCGATTGGGAAAACTCACCTTGATTTCTCCCGCGCTTCGCAGCTCTCCGCGCGCTCTTCCTAATGCTAAGGTTTTTAAGGTAAGGTTTTGGGTCTGAGGAGAAATGGACGGGGAAGGGGATTTTTATAGCTTCCCAAGGTCGGTGTAAGTAAGCAGGACGTGGCATAGGGCGGTCCTTGGCGCGACACATGGCGGACACTCTTCGCAGCTTCGGTGGCGACACATGGCGAACGGATAAGGATGATCGGTTTTGGATAAGCATCACGGCCATATGGATAAGGATGGACGCTGATCGGATAAGAATCACCTTTGGGACGATCCTAACCATCCATTCCCTTAGCTAGCGTCCGTGCATCACGATCGTCCGTCCGTTAGCGTACCGGTACGACCACCGGGTACCGAACTGATGGGTGATACGTAAGGGTACCTGCTCGCGTACCAGCCTAAGAAAATGTTATGTACCGGACCCGTCCTTTATTCGTGCAAATTACCAAGGGTAATCCGCATTGACCGGTGATACCACTATCCGCCTTACCGATGACCATTCCGCACTGGCCGGTGCCACCATTGTCCGGGCCACTTATAACAATCCGCATTAGCTAGTACTACCATCGTCTAGATCACTACCGCCACTGTCCGGATCGCCTATGTCCGCTGGTACTACCATGGCCAACCATCAAACTTAACTTGTACCAACCTTCCTTAGTCCAACTTTCCTTAACCCTTCCTAATTCTCTAGACCAACTAAGGCTTCCTAGATAATTCTAATCCTAAGATCCTACCTATGGGTTCCTCGACCAACTTAGGGACATTGCCGATAGCCTGGCCTTCCATACCATTTTTTTCCATTTGATGGAGAATCAATCTTGATATGGCATTTCCTTCTCGGTCCTTAGGTGTGCCTCATTACTCCTTTGTATTGGCTCTTTGAATGTCCGAACCAAAATTATCCTTCTTTGCCGGAATAATGGGTTTTAGTTAGCCGGCCGTGGCAAGGCTGTTCCGTCCGGGCATTAGTCACGGTGAATTGTCGTATTTTAATAGCTTATAAAACAATCAAAACAAACATGATGTATATTTAAAAATTGAAAATTTTAAGAAAGATTTTAGTTATTTTTATGTCATGTTATAAAGTATTTTATAATATTATAATTTGAAAATACAACATAATAAATGCTTTATAGAAATGAGTTATAGGATAAAATTCAATTTGTTAAAGCATACATTATTATATACATATATATATATATATATATATATAACTTTATATGATTTTTTATTTTATGATATTATTGAAACTATATTTTACATGGAGATTTCAAAGATATTATTATCTTATTATCTAATCAAATTTTGTTAATTTGTTATAGTGGCCCAATTTAGGGCCATAATAGTTCAATTTCATGTAGTATTTATATTACTTTTTTTTTTCTTTGGGGAAAAAACTAAAAAGTAAAAACTATTAAGTGAAGTTAAAGAGTTAAAGGATAATAGTTGAAAAAAGAAAAGAAGAAATTAACTAATAACGAACATGAAAACCTCCTCCGCAGTGTCAGCTTCTTGGCTTATGTTCTTTGGGGAGTACTACACTAAATAATCTAACCGCCAAAGAATAATAACCGAGAGAATCTTCAGGACTTATTGCCAAGGTCTTTGTTTTTACGGAATTAAGAAACGTTAACACCGAAACCAAACTTGTAATCCTTCTTCACATGATCCACCTGGTTCATTTAACAAGTGTGTTTTTCAACCATTCATTATTTATCATCAAAAGCACTCAGAAAAGAACAGTATACGATAAAGTCATTTTCTTTACCTCTGCGGATAGAAGAAATCTGAGTCCAGCAGACAATTGTTCTTCGAGGTAAGCAGCAACAACACCGTTAGAATCGATCTTTCCTCTTACTCGACTCTAAATTAACCAAAACCATAACCATAATTAGAACATTTTTTAGTTGCTTGTTTCAAAACTCCAATGGTACAAAAAGGAACTAGGCATGTACCTGTCTAAACATGCGGTCATACCCCACACTAGCTGTTACATCTTTTGAGATATAGTTGTAAATGAAATCCGTTGCAAGTGACAGCTGATTATTAAAAAAATTTATGAATTAGCTTTTATACTCTAAATAAAATTAAAGATGAGTTAATTGAGACAAGGCTTGGAATGTTCACCTTCTCTGTAACCTTATGAACATAGTTCATAACAGCCACACCACTGGAAGCAACTTGCCCAGACGCAACCTGATAACACCAAAACATTTATTGAAACTAAAAAAATCTATAAAAGAAGATCAAACAAAGCAAGAAAAAGGAACATTGATAAGTTGTGAGTTGCTCAAATTCCAATTAAAAAGAAACTACTCTTACCATTTTATCAGTCTCGTACCGAGCTGTATAACCAACACCCGACTTCCGATGCTGACCAACCCAGAAAACTTCACCACCCAAAGATAGGTGTGGTGTCACATGCTGCAAAAGAAAACAAAATATAATTCAGTGATAAGATGCTACCAAAGTAAAAGAAACGATTGTCTAGGGATAAAGGGAAAAGCTACCTAACTATATACACCTGAATGTAGTTAAAGGACAGTTGTTCACTTTACCTGAATGTAGTTAGCTCCATAAACTGAACCATTACCAACCTGAAGCTGAGTTCTGTAGTCTGACCCCTAAATAAATGTAAAACCGGGATATGTCAAAACTAAATAAAGCTAAAAGCTGTATATACCATATATAAGTATAAGATAACAACACATACTGAACAGAGAAAAATCATCACCTTGTAATCAAAAGTGAGTTGGCCTTGCAACATATGTTCTTCATTAGTCAGCTGGCAGAGAAAAAAAGGAACAATATGTTTATAAGATAAAAGGAGAATACTATGCAGCTACGTACTACACCTAAGATCAGAACGCACAATAGGACACTTTTTTTTTTTACCTGAGCAGTACCCTTGATGGAAAAATTCTCAGTTAAATCACACTTGCCTCTCGCATTAAGTCTACCATCCGTCGTGACCTTTCCCACAAGCATCAGCTGTTGTACAAAGTTTGTCAGTGTTATATAATCCCTGTAGATGGAAATCATTCTAGTACGCACAGCTACAATCAACATAAACATTACCTTGGGGTCAACGAAAATAGCACCAAAGTCATAACTGGCAGTTGGAATTTTGATTACTTCGGAATGTTGAGTAGGAACCTCAGTCGGTCCCATCAATACGCTGTTTTGAAACATCAATACAGAGAGGCTTAGTTTAAAGAAAAAAAACAAAACAAGAATGATATTACTGAATTTGTTAACCAGACATCATCATCATCATTACCTATGGGTGAGATAAAACTTCTCGTTCACCATCCTGTTATAATCGAAGCGGAAACCCTCGAATAGTTCTGGCTTTAAAGACACTGCAAAGTGAAACCAAACGAGTCAATCAAAACAAAATCCACTCATACCAAACACATGATCACCCAAATCAGAATGTGATTTAACAATAAACAAGTCTAAATCATCGAATTTGTGGAATCGCAAACATCAAATTCATACTTAATAATAACAATCTGTTGATTTCGATCGTTGGTTCAAACGCAGAGATTAAAAGAACCTAAGAAAAAAACAGAAACCTAATAATAAGACACAACAGAAACCTAATAATAATACACAGATAGATTGTGATCTAGCAAAGTAGAGTTCTCAAAACACAAAGAACAAAGATATCAAAGAGTACAAAGAGAGATAAAGAGCAAAGACTGAACTGTAAGCTTCACGGTGGAGTTCCTCATAGATGAGGGGGCAAGGGAGGTTTGAGTAATCCACTTTCTCGCCAATTTTGGTCTTCACATCGACCTGCGGCGTAAAAATTGGTGGTGGAAATCCCTCCATCGCTGCTCAAAGAAGAACTGTTTGATTCGCTAAAGAGAGGAATCCAAGAAGACGAAGACGAAGACGAAGAGAGAGTTTTTGAAGGGTTTTTGGTTTTTGTTTGCCTCTCAGCGTGTACGTCAAGGGTTTTTGTAATCGTGCCAAAATTAGTTTGACACGGTTTGTTTTATTTTACCTTTTCTGAAACGGGCCCGAACCCATCTATTTCGGGTCTCACATTTTTCTTTTTTTTTTTTGGGCAAAAAAAAGAAAAGCATATTTATATTTTCATATAAGTGACTTTTTTTTTTTTGCAAATCTTATTATATAAAATTTGATGTCAAAATTACTAATTAACAAAATCGTGACACGTGTCAATTGTATCATTCAGATGTTGACACATGTCAATTCTAAGTTCATTAAAAATTTTAAAAATAAAAATGTAAAAATTCAAAACCTACCATAAAAATGTTTTATATAAAAGTAAAATAGATAAAAGAAAACATAACTTTATTTAATTTTTTTTAAAGAAAAAACTTACAGCTTTAAAAATTTTAAAAGATCATTATGAGGAGATTATACATATAGATATCAATAAATTCGAAATTATAATATAGTTTATTTGTTTTAATTTTAATTTGCTAATTTTACAAGAAAAATTTACTTTTTATATAAGATAAAAAATGATTGTGAAAATATACAATTAATTACTGTTTCTAAAAAAATGTAAATACTTACCTTTACATAAAGAAAAAGATGGTTGAAGTAAAAAAAAAAAAAAAAGATAGATTGTATCATATTTTTTTCCACCAATCAAATAATTTATTCAAAAAGACTACTATTGTAATATATAAGATATGAGTATATAATATTAACGTATGCGTTTTTGTAACTATAAAAATGTTAAACTGAAGAGACATATAATAGGTTATTTAATGTAATCGTAAAGACAATTTGTTGGTAGTAGTAAAGACTAAAGAGTATAATTTAACAGTAAAATATATTTGCGTGTACAAATACACTTTTAGTGGTAATGTATATAGTAGATTTGTAAATAGATATACATTAGTGTATTCTAGCAAAAAAACAACAACTATTTTCTATAATTAGAAGTTTATATCTTTACTTTTATAGATTGTTTTTACTTATGAAAAGAATTAAATATATATTCTTTGTTAAATTTAATTTTATTTTAATAACTTTGAACTCATTTACAACTATTTTCTTTAACTAAATGTGTATCTATATACTTTTTTTTTCAACCAAATAATAAATTAAAAGAAAATTCATCGGTTAGTTGTCCAAGTTGGAGGGAAAGAGTTTACAAAAGAAACTTCAGAGATAAGAGAACGCGGAGCACGGGCAAGACAATTTGCCTTTGTATTTGATGCACGCGTGATCTAAGAGATATAGAATAGTGGGAAGGACTCCAGCAAGTTAAACTCATCGAGCAGGTTGGAGAAGGACAGTCAATCTTCAGGGACTGCACAATAATGAGTAACTCAACACAATTTGTCTCGAAATGTTGACAAGCGATCCCTGCAGCACGTATCCGCTCCATAACCCATAACAACTCTTCTAACTCCGAATGTAGGGGGGAGGGGCCGTCTTAGACACTTGGCCCCCAACAACAAGGTTTGCTCCTCATCAACGCGATACTACCAGCCCAATCCTGAATGCACATTGGTTGCTTTCCCAGAACCATCAATCTAACAACCAGGTGAAGAAACCTGGACATCCGAAGACGGAGATGGAGCTGACATGACCGCCGTAAAAGAGAGCGCCTCTTCCCAAGCTAACTTATCGTCCAAAGCCTCAGCAATTATAGTATTCACCTCGATACCTAAACCTTGAAAAACTTTTTTATTTGTTGCCTTCCAGATTGCCCATAAAATCCATGGTAATTAAAGAAATTGATCAGGATCACCTTGTTGAGAGGCACCCCTCTAGTAAACAGAATCCAAATTCGAGTACACCGACTCATATGGAAAACCCTCTGACAAGACCATAATCGGAGATAAATCTCAAACTTCACACGAGTGAAGGCATTCAAAGAAAACATGATTAATAGTCTCAACCGCAAAGTCGCACCATTTACACCAAATATTGACAAATCTGTGTATCAATTTATTTTTATAGGTTGTACTTACTAAAAATAATTATTTTATATTCTTTGTTAAATTTAATTTTATTTTAAAAATTCTTAACCCGCACATCGGGCGGGTCCTAACCTAGTTTGTATATAAATACCAAAAAACATATAAACTAGAAACTAATAATTTTCAATTTTCATAAGTTATTTTAAGCAAACGTATTTTCAAAATATTTGAGTAGTATGTTAAATGGTGTTGATAATTGAGATAACCTTTTTATAATTTTTATATTAAAGATAAAAGAAAACAAATGGTATGAATCATCCATCAAACTAGGAGGTTTTAGAGACTACGAGATTGATTTGAAATTATCTTATTGCTATTCAAGATATACATATTTTCATATAGGGAAAAAGATACTCAGCTACACGAAGTATTGTTCAATACATGACCACACATCCCAACTTTAAAAATGTATTGTCAACTACACGAAATATATGTATTGCATGGTCACATATACCAACTATATGATAACATGTGCTCAACATCACAACCATCTTTTTCCGGTACACCGTTCATCAGAATCCGGTGTTGACCAGTGTTGACCGACGTTGACCGATGTTGACCAATAAAAATATGCAATTTTTTTTGCTTTTAATATTAAACAAAAAAAATTTAGTTGAATTGTTTAGGAATCATTTATAGCGTTTTATAATGTAAAACATATATGGATCCAAAATAAAGATATATTGTATATAATTCCATTAATTTAGTATTATAATAGTTATTTTTTTCAATTTCAAAACTTAACTAAAATTGAAATAAAAATCATTCATAAGATATTAAAACTTAAATTCAAGACAGATAATTTTGTTATAAAAATAAATAAAAAACTATTTATTTTCATTTTATTAATTTAAAAACATCAATTTCTTACTTAATTTATCTAAATAGAAAATTAATATTATTTAATATTCTCAACCTCAAAAAATATTTCTACAACAAAAATACTTAGAACCAAACCCAATACCTATCAAAATCATTAGAATTATTGAAAAAAATTTATATACTCATGGTAAAATAAAAATTTTAATATCTGAAAAAACTATTAATGATTTTTCATTTCACTTTTATTAATTTTTGCAATATAAAAATATATTATATATCTGTCAATTCATCCAGTCTTATAATAGTTAGTTTCGCTTTATTTAAATACAATGTTTTTTGTTATTTAATAAAAGAAATATATTTGATTGTAAACAACAAAAACACACAATATTTATTTTTAATATATAGAAGATCCAAAAAATTGAGTTTGCAAAACTATATATTTGTCTGTAGAAATATTAATATATATATATATATATATATATATATAGATTCAAAATTAAAATTATGAATTATAAGAATGAATACATTAAAGATGTAAACAATTTTTTTTTTTTGGTTTCTAATATTAAAAACAAAAAAAATTGCATATTTTTATTGATTAACATTGGTCAACGCCGGTCAATACTGGTCAACACTGGATTCTGATGAGCGGTGTACCGGAATAAGATGGTTGTGATGTTGAGCACATATCATCATATAGTTGGTATATGTGACCATGCAATACATATAATAGTTGACAATACATTTTTAAAGTTGGGATGTGTGGCCATGTATTGAACAATACTTCGTGTAGCTGAGTATCTTTTTTCCTTTCATATATGTAAATTACTTGAAGATCAAGTAAATTAATACATTAAGACTAATTTATCTTATTGCTAAATAGAAGTATACACTAATTTAATTTGCATAATTCAAGAAATTTACCCAAAAAAAATTCAACCGATTGAGTAAACAAAATAAATTAAGTACGCCTATTGATTAAGTTTTTGAGCTCAAACTATGTCTATGTGAATGTATTCCTTCTTCCAAGTCTTTAGAACGCAAAAAAAACAAAAGAAATTGTCTTAAGAATACGGAGGAGTCTGAGCTTAAAACAACTGTTAAAGACTGACTCACCCAGAAGCGGGAATCATGTCCAAAACTTTCATCATGAATGCAAAAATAAATGCATCTTCTTGAAGCTTCTCGAATCTGCAAGTTCATCAAACAGACCTTCTTGGTTAGTTGAATAGGGTTGAAAGTCTAGTCTCAATTGTAGAAAACGGCATGTGTTGTGTTGTTGGGACAAAGGAAAGGACTAATTTCATACCTCCCCGATTTTGAGAAATGCCCTGCGCCAAGCTCACATTTGAACAGAAGTATGTTGTTGTCAGTCTTCGTTTCTCTCAGTTTCGCCACCCACTTGCCAGGTTCAGAGTACATAACTCTTGGATCTGTTGGGCAGACAGCAACAATTACAAAGGTGGACGATAGGTCAGAAACAAACCTGAACCCATCTTAAAAGAGGAGCAATTTTGTTTTCACTTTGTCTCTAGGACTAAAGAAAGCTTACCATTTAACCCAGCAGTTACAAGAATATTTGGATAATTCTGTGCTGTTACCTGAAATATTGTCAACAGATGCATCATCACAGAGAACCTTCAAATCATTTATTGCAGATAATATCAAAAGAAGTCAGACATATATACTCACATTGTCGACAGGGGAATATGACTTCATATAGTTGTAAAATTCTTCCTTTCTGGGGTCACCCCACTCCTACAATGATAAAAGCCAAACATCAGACAAGTTAAAGCACTAAACCATTTATCAAACATTATTGAACAGAATTAGACTACAGCTACTTGATTTGCCAAGGAAATCTATCTACCCTTATGGTTATTCCGATTCGCAATGCAAATCACTATAAACACATGCAGACTATGTACTTTGTAAAGTAAGAAAATATGTAATTAATTGTTTTAAGACACTGAACAAGCATCGAACCCACCTCCCATTCTGATGTCGTAAGCGGAATTGTTGGGTCCAGCATTGTTGTCAAAACGTCTACAAAAGGAACTCCAGCGACAGCCACCTTGAATAAGTCAGGCCTCATATTAAGGACAGCACCCATCAGCAATCCACCAGCACTTCTTCCTTCGATGCACAGTTTTTCTTTCGAGCAATACTTAATTTCTATTAAATACTCAGCACAAGCAATAAAATCAGTGAATGTGTTTTTCTTCTTCAACAGCTTTCCATTCTCGTACCACTGTCTCCCCATTTCACCACCCCCACGAATATGAGCAATCACATAGATAAACCCACGATCTAACAGGGATAACCTTGATGCCTTGAAATATGGATCCACGGAAATCTGTAAGATAAAGAGTATTTCATAGCTCAGCTCGAAAGAAGTAAAAGGACCGAGAATCTGAGGACCTTAAAAGATATCAGCTAAAAATACCTCATATGAACCATATCCATAAAGCAGCAATGGATCAGATCCATCGAGCTTTGCAAGTTTTTTGTTATACACAATAGACATTGGAATTTGAGTTCCGTCTGATGCTGTTACCCATTTCCTTTCTGTAACATAGTTTGATGCATCAAAACCTCCCAATACCTGAATGAAATACATCAGGTTATCAAATTGATCAAGGACAACCATGCCGAAAGAGAAGAAGACAGATTAGGAAAACAAAACCGTAAAAGCAAAGTAAAAGCCACAAAGAAAAACCTTGAAATTTTTCATAATTTCCATGTGTATTTCATGTCAATACCACTCATTACCATTCAATGAAATACGCTTATGCATTGCAAATTTTTAAATGCGCAACTAAATGTGCAGAGGGCATAGGAAATAGAAATAGATCCAAAGTAGGGACTTGGCAAGAATAAGTAGTTTACTTACTGTGTCAATCTTCTTGACAACGGAAGTACCACTATCCATGTCATAGTCATACACAGAAGGAGGTGTTTTCAAGGAACTGTAGCAAAACCTTAAAACATTGGACGAAAACTCAGACTCTGTTGCGTCAACTGAATAGACCGGGTCAACAAAGCTAACACTACGACCACCTTGGAGACCTTCCAATGGCTGTCCCTCAGCAGGGAGCCTATGAACTGTTATCTTCTGCAGACCCTGTTCACGCTCGAACACTGCAAGATGATCTCGAAAAAGCTGAATTTCCTGAATCTTTACACTGTCCATGTCAAAAATATAGCATAAGTGACTTGAAGTTAAATGAATCAGCAATTCGAAAAAAATCCCAGCCAGTTATGCGGTCTAAGCCAAAGAACATATATGAGACAAAAGAGTAGTTGGACTTCATTTCGATATGGATAGGAACACTGACAATGGCAAAAAGATTTTAACAAAGATGGTTACCTTTCTCTATGTGGAAGCAGAACTGTTGTCTTTGATGTATCATCAACTGAACAGGCGACCAACTCTGAGTTGTAAAATTCAGTGCTCCTTCTCTGAATGAAAAAGTGGTTCCCACGATGACTGACAGATGAATCAATGCCATCTACACGAGGAGTCAACACCCTAAGTCCATCTTGAGGCTTGCACACATCAAGTGAGAAGACAAATCTTGTCGTTTTGCTTTCAGATGCAACAAATATATACTTGTGGCTCTCAGAAGCGTGAAGATCAAGAGAAAACATATCATCCTTCTCATGGTAAAGGCATACATCACTGCTCTGCTCTGTCCCCAACTTATGTAACCAAACCTGTTTCAAAGAATATATGAAGATGACAACATGGAAGCCACACAAATTGATGTTTAAAGTAAAAAGTACCATTAAACTTAGTAAACACTCAAAAATATGGCATCGATTAGGTGTATAATGTCATAATCTGATAGAAACAGGATAATGTAAATTCAAAAAGGTACTATATCATGCAAAATTTAATCCCTGCATCCAAAGTACAACACATTAAGATAGCAGGGTGAGAAAAATAATGAAGGTAAACCTTGTCAGGTCGCAGGATTTCGTCCATAGTAATGTAGACCAAAGCATCATTACCAGCCCATTCAAGATAACAAGTCAGTCCTTTCAGCTGTTCCCCCACTGGTTTTAGGGACTCAGAGTCGATGACAGTTACTGTATAAATTTCATCACCTTTTGTGTCCTCAGCATATGCCACCAGTTTATGATCGGGACTGGTCTGAAGACAGAATCAAGAGAATGAGACACATCATGTTAACAAAATAATAGAAGATTTTAAACAGAACATTCTAAAGAGTAAATAAAAAATCAGTTGCAAGTCCAACCTTGAAGGCACCAATTCGGTAGTAGTCATGCTCTTGAGCCTTGATATTCTCATCCAAAATCACATGCTCAGGAGGAGCATCAGGACCAGTTAGCATATTATCATACACAGAAGGCTCAGCTTTGTTGTCAGGGATCAAACGCCTGCAGTTCTGAACATACTCCTTTCCTTGAAGATATCTCTTATAATAGTAGTAAGGACCCTTGCGTAGAGGCGCAGATATGTCATCTTCTTTGATTCTCCCTCTTATTTCAGCAAACAGCTGATTCTCAAATTGCTTGGTCCCTGAATGATATCAATCTTCATTATCACAAGCTTGCATAATTCAACAAGTCACTAACAAAACTGAAACCCTAAAATCTTACTGATGGTAAATTGAAAAGACTCACCAGACATGACGTAATCAGTGTAGTCGTTTTCTTCACGGAGATAAGAAAGCATATCGGGATTGCAACGAGAATCGTCACGGAGCCAGTAGTAATTGTCAACCCTAACGTCACTGAACATCTCCATCACATGCTCCACCTTCTTCGCCACAGGAGGAGATCTCGATTCCGCCATATCTCCCGGTCGTGTTAACGGCAATGATGCAGCTCCGGTGTTATTAGAGGACGAGAAAGAGGAAGAAGAAGAAGAAGAACAAAACAACCGTGGAGTAGGGCGGCGGCGAGGAACAACAAGAGGAACGAGGCAAGAGAGAGGAGTCTCGAAGTGGAGAAGACGACTACGAGTCGCGAGAAAGTGAGTGCCGAGAGATACGAGTCCACGCCCACTTATTATCATTTACGGGTTTCTAGTTGCCTAGAGACTCGCGACGCGTTATTGTTGTTGTTAAGGATCAGTTAAATCCGGTTTGGACAAACCGACAAATATTTTTCAATCCGGTTTGAACAAACCGACTAATCTTTTTCGAACCAAATAGTTTTTTATTGATGGTATATGTTCTTCTTGCGTGGAGTATTTTATTGAACTTGATGAATTATTCTAGCCTCAGATTATTAACCCAAACCTAACTGAATCGTAGTAATCAGATCAAAACAAGCTGCGATGATAAGATTTTGGTCTTACATACAGAACAAAGACGAAACAAAACAGGAAAGAAACACGTATAATAATAACAACCAGAAGAAGTCCAGGTTAAAGTGCATCAAAACTACTAAAGTTACCAAAGTGACATTCACTTTCACAATAAAATGTTTCCAAAATGGAAAAGAGCAAAAAACAATGGAAGTGTAAACAACATCAGATGATATACCTTGAAAGAACATAAGCCAATGGCAATGGTGATAATGGCTAACTTTGATCAGAGCAATACGAGACTAATAACGATGTAGGATCATCATCATGAATCACAGAAAATAAGGAACACCTGTTCTTGGCCCTCTCATTTGATTGTTCTCTTCTGTTTCCGTGAAGAACTTCACTTCCCTTTCCTGGTAAATTAAGCATATTTCAACATATCATAACGGTGAGTGAGGACCGGATCTTAAACACTGAGAGCACAATCGATATGGGCAGACAACTCTAACGCACAAGAGCTAGAATTGCACATAGATAGATAGTTCCTACACAACTGTTACAAGAGCTAGAAACCCATGGATGATGATCTAATATAAATGACAAAAACGTAATTCCAACTCTACCTCACCAGAGTTAATTGTCTAAGTTCCAGTAAACATCAAATTTGTATACGTTTGGGTAGAGACTAGAGAGACAAGTAAGTAAATAGAATCCTCTCATGTAAAGAAAGTGCATAAAAGAACATGGTACAAGAGATTGTGGCATATAGGTAGGAAAAGTGGAAACAAATAACTCACCATGTTGTCATTGAAACTCAATATAGAAGCCACATTCCCACAGCGGTAGCAGTAATTAGGTGCAGACCACACCTTTAGAAAAAAAAATAAAGAGACGAAACATTACCAAGCAGATTATACTTCCATATATCCAGATTGGATCATAGGAAAACAAGACACTTACAGTTACGAGACCTTTATCTTGGAACATGTACTTGAGGCCTTCTTGTACAAGCTGGTGTGCACGACATACTAGATCAAGATTGTTAATATGGTTAAACTGCACAAGAACCAAAACCAAAGATCAGGGAACTGAAATCATTTATTTCTTAACCTGGCTTATTCAAATTTCAACCCAAAAACAGAGATTCATACCTCAGTGGTAACCCTAGACCCGAAAAGCCAACCAGCTCCACGTGGACTGACAGCCCATGTTTCAATATCTTCAGGATCACTCCACATAAGATCACAGAAGGGTCCTTCATGCGGTATTTCGCAATTCCGCTCAATCAGTCTTATCTAGAGGACAAGGTAACATCTAAAGTGAGTGAATGAGATTTAATTTATCATGAATAACATTTGAGGGGTAAAATAATATACAATTACAAAAAGCACATTTTAACCTGATCAATTGTCCGTACATCAGGTGAAAGGCCACCATGAACACAAAGAACCTACATTGAGGATACAATACTTTATTAATATAGGTAACAACTAACTTGTACATTTATATAACTCTACGTGTAGGTACATCATAATACAATGCCAAAGAAACTGAGGAAAATACTTACCGTGCCATCTATAATAGCTGAAAGTGTAAGATAGTCAAAAACATCCGTGCAATATCTCCATGCATTAGCATTACCATACTTCCTTTGACATTCGTCATAGAAACCATACACCTAGCAAATGTAAAATTGGAATGATAATTTAAGATAACTATTTAACAAAATGAACCTGCAGGGCACAAAATACAACACACCAAGTGTAATATGACACTTTAAACAGAACAATTGTGGTCATGTCATCTTTTTTTTGTAGATGTCTTGGATTGTTATGTACAACTTTCTAAGACTTGTCACTATGCAAGTAAATTTGATCATACCGCCGGTAGATCATACACATCTAATTTGCACTAGGGAGTCTGCTTAATCGTAGTGAAGGTTTACAACAAAATATTATTACAATCTTCTTCGTTGAGAGTGATTGTTGAAAACTATGATATGGTGGAGGAATAGAAATGAATACGAAGAAAAGTACTGTGCTAAAAGTTCAGATAAAATGCATCTTAGTTAATACCCATGTCTACATCTAGCATGGCATTGCCACATGTACAAAATCAACTTTGAAGCAAGTTATAACGATTGAGGAACAAAATCAAAAATTACTTCTCCATTAGGAATTGCATGAAGAGACATAGCAACAAATACAATAGACATAAGTGGCATAGAATTATGCATACCTGAGTTAGCTGTCTGCTTTCATGATTTCCGCGCAAAAGTGTGATATTGGCTGGATGTCTACACATTGAAAAACAAATACAAGAGCGGTTTTTAAAGCTCACAGCAAAGTAAGTTGGATATATAGAAATCCATGAAAACAAAATAGAGATCTACTTCCAGTAGAGCAATGCATTTACAGCTAATAGAGCATTCTGAAGGAGTACTATAATATACAGTGAAAAGGAAGGATGATCAATATCATATGAAAAGGCATAACAACAGGAAAATTTCAATTAAAATAAACGTACCTTGCTTTAAGAAGCAAAAGAATGGTGAAAACTTCAAGACTGTTGTAACCTCTATCAACGAAATCTCCCTGAGAAAATCCCCCAACAGAAAATTAAAACACTATGTATAGATACTGATTTCTCTTAAGAGACTAAACCAAAAGACAGAGAGTCCATAGTCTATACCATAAATATGTAATTAGTCTCGGGAACATGACCTCCGGTCTGGAAAAGCTTCATAAGGTCATGAAACTGGCCATGGATATCACCACAGACGGTGACAGGACTGTTGACAGGTTGTACATTTGATTCCTCAATAAGAATTTCTTTCACCTACAAATAATAGTCAAAGACACATCTTGTGTGGTTACCACCAATGCATCTTAGCCAAGCATTTTCATGAAAAGAAGAAGAAGAAGAAGAAGAAGAAGAAGGCTACAACGGGGTTTCAACACTCAAATGACTATTATCCTCAAATAACAAGTTTTCCAACAGCGTGTGACTTGTGCATCCATTAGTGTATTAAATTGGCTAAACTTATCCCTAAAACCCCTAGAATTTAGAAGCGAATTTGCAAGTTAACTGAACCAAGTCAATAGAGAGAAAAAAAAACCCTAAAATCCGTAAACCAAAGGAAACAACAGTAAGGTAGAAGAAGAGAACAGATTCAAAGTGAAGTTCTTCTACAAAGCAATAAAGCCTGAATCGGGAAAGCAAAGAATTGGGTTTTGTAGATGAATGAATCTTCGCAGAAGAGAGCAAGAACAAGAACAACAACAAGAACAAGAACAAGAAGAAGAAGAAGAAGAAGAGGAAGAAGGGCGTACGTATTCGCAGAGAAGTTGAAGCTCGTCCTCAGAGAGATGTTGGCCGTCTTTAACCTTGGAAATCCATTGATCTAAATCCATGGCGGGCTTTAATTATCCTCTCTGTGTGTAAGTAAGTGAGAAATTGGTACTGTTTCGTCGATTTCAACGGCGAGTTTGGACGATCTTTGGTGGAGAATTGAAGCAAAAGATAGATCTAGCAGAGCATTGCTCCCTCCGCTTCGTTAGGGTTACGTAAGTGGAAAGAGGGAGAGAGAGAGAAAGAGAGAGAGAAAGGGGAAACACAACGAACCAAACAATCAATCTCTGACCCAAACCCAATTTGGTCTTCCCACATCTTCATTACTCGATCCGTCCCATATTTATTATTAATCATTTTTTTGGCAAATACTCTAATCATCATTTTTAATTTTTTAGTTTATTACTTTAATTACCACCAAACTTTAACACTACATTTTCAAAAGCTTTTTTTGGTAATCTATTTATTGACTACATGTGATCATTCAAATACACCTAAAAGTAATTTCACACAAAATGTAAGCCTTCCTGAATTATGTGTAAACACATATTTAGAAATCTCTATTTTATGTTGTATTTCGAAGAGAATTGTTCGTCGAAAATCATCATAATGGGTGAAAACAAATCTAATGTAGAAAGTTTTTATTTTGTATTTATTTTGGGTTTTTTTTTTAATTTGACTTGCAATGTAGAGATAATTTTTTTAGAAAAAAAACATTGTTACGATAGTCTCCAGATTATAATGGAAAACAGTCATTTGTTGGTGGGACATATATGAAAGGGATATATGTGTGGGTTTAGTTTTCGACTTGGTCAATTGGTGATCTTAAGCTCAATAATTTTTAGTGTTTGGTGGGTTTAGAAGGGTGTTGTAAATGAGTACAAAAAGGTTGTTTGCTTTGCAGTGGCCAGTAGGTTTAATGACGAATGTGGTTGTAAGAATCGTTCATAACCGGAAATTTTGGTAAAACAAGAATGGAATATATAATGTTGTCTACGGTGCTAAATGTTAGTGGACTGCTAGGAGAAACAAATATTTGGAACTAGTATTAAATAGTGGGACAAATTTAAAATAAAAAATGTAGAGAGGGTATTCGAACTACGAATTCCGAACTCCGCTAGTGACAAATTTGAAGATATATCGGTCGACTCTCATTGTCTTTGTCTATATGATGAACTTGTATCCTGTGATGACGAAACTGTGGAAAAAATTGCTCAGAAAATTCAAAGAAAGTTTTTAAAGTACCGGGAAGATTGCAGTCTCATTGTAAACAAATGGAAGCCAGATTTGGGAGATAGTGTTAATATATAATCTGTTTCTAAATAAGAGCTGAAGCAGTTGTTCACTTGTATTATTTTTACCTAGATAGATTCTTCATTCTTGGAATGTGATGATGACATTGATAAGAAGTTCATTAATCTTAGTGTATATCAAGAATCATGTAATTTTCTCACACGTAACTTATGCGGATGTATCTATGTGTAAACATCATTTGCCAACGAAAGACTGAAATATATATAGACGCTCATGTGTCCCTTGCATTTTCACGACTTGCACTATCTGTTTTGGGAAAATTGAGGAGAGATAGTATAAGCAATCACTAGCAAGTAACAAACCAAACGTTGTCGAGTTTTTCTAATTAAGATACAACATCAAAATGAAGAGAGGGAAAAAAAAACTAAAAGAGCAAGAAAAGGCTGAAACATAAACAAAGAAAAACTAAATTAACTCTAAAGTGAACGGCTTCTGCATGTTCAGGTCCTCCATAAGTAAAACTCGTGTTGCTCGTCGTCTTGATGTTGTAGTAGGTGGGATTCGTCTCTTCGACTGTGAGATCGTAGGTTGGCTGGAAATGCCGGTGTCAACAATAATTTTCAGATCGCGATTTCCTTGTAATCACAGTTTGAGGTAACTATTGAGATGATTTCTTTGACTAATCCTAATCATGCAACAAGTTCACTGATAAGTTTGTTTGTTTTCTTTTTTGGTATGTTGCAGGTATCTCTCTAAAGCGCTGGATCAATATATCTTTCAAACTATGTAATGAGTAGATCTTTCTCATGTTTTAAAACTATATATGTAACTAGGTGGTAGCCTATGCGTTGCATGTGTTATTACATAATCGCTATTCTATTTTGAAGAAATAATATAAACTAACATGTTACTATCATTTTAGTTTTTTTTTTTTTTTTGTACATCAAAATATTTTATTTGTGTTTTGCTTATATTTTACATAGATTTTAATTATTTTTTGTTAATTTACTTTTTCATATTAAAATATATGTAAAAATGTGAATTTGTCATATTGGGCCATGAGCTTATATATTTGTTAAACTGTCTTAGATTTGTTACCGTTTTAGCAATAAATCTAATATCTTGCATTGATAATGATATTGTGCATTTTAAATGTTTGACTTTTCGGGTTTTTGTTATGTTCTAAAATATAAGTAAAACAATTTATAAATTTAAATTACAACGTTTTACAATTTATAAATTTAAGTGATATTATTCTAGCATTTTATTTTAAAGATTAAACTAAAATAATCTAAAATTCATATATTGTAAAACGTTGAGCTCCTTATTATAAAACGTTGATAGGGTAGCGAAGAAGTCTAAAATTCATATATTGTAAAATGTTGAGCCGAATTTAAATTACAATAGGATATTGGGCTCCTTCTTCATTACAAGTTAGGGTTATGAGTGGCTGATAGGGTAGCGAAGCAGAGCCGTGCCTACATGGTGGAAAAAGAAACACTCACCTACGGCCTTTAATTTGTAGAAAGTTTAAGAAGCCAAATTTTTTGTTAATAGTTTTTGTTCATGCATGTATCAAAGTAACGTTACGGAAATTTATACTAGTGATAAGGGAATATAGTGAATATAGAGCAATACTGCAATATATAGAAACTATAATTACAACGACAAGTAAGGATCTCTGCATATTAATATTTTCTTATAATAATTAGATATCACATTTTTATACCACAGATTATTTAAAATTCGTATAATCACCAAACTATTCTTTTGTTGTTGATAGAAACACAATACTATGTCCACCTGTTTTTTCAGTAAATTTTTATGAAAGATTATTTTATACCTTTTGGTTTATGAAGTATTAAAAGTGTTATGTTTTTATAAATTATTTCAAAGATGAAACCATTTTTTTTTTTTTTTGCCTACGGCCTCTAAATCTCTGGACACGGCTCTGTAGCGAAGAAGTCTATTTCTTTGAATTATGACCCTAATTTGTACTCTATGATGACTAATATGATAAAATAAGTTGTAATGGCAGAAAAACCGGTCAATAAGTATAATTAATCGGTGAATAAGAGTTGTTCTTGAGCAAAAGAAAATAAAAATTGGAAAAAACAGTTACTTGTTGGAGGTACATATTACGAAAGAAATATGTTTGGGTGTAGTTATCGACTTGGACACGTGGTCAAAAGGTGATCCTAATTAAGCTCAATAATATAGTGTTTGGTGGGTTTAAAAGGGTGTAATGAACACAAAAAGGTTGTTTGAAGTGGGTTGGAACTCTCTTAGTGACGATCGAATGTGGTTGGAAGAATTGTTCATAACCAAAAATTTTGGTAAAACATGCGAGGTCGGAGCATCTGACAATTAACCTAGTCATAAAACTTTAGAAAACTGATGCCTTGACAAATGTAATGTGCTATGACTACTATGGTTCGCTAAATTTTGATACATATCACTTTTGATAGATCAAGTCATTTGTGGCAATTGCCAAAAGTTTGTCGGAGAGCCGGAGAGGCTAAACATCTCGTCTGCCTTCTCGTGGGTAATTTTCTTTAGATATTTTTTTCATAAACTCTTAAAAATAAGGATCACTTAGCTTGATACATGATACCACGTGGCCTCTTCCAAAAATCAGGAAGATATGCCCCATTAATATTTATATCTCGGGAGTCTAGCTCTCGGCCTTCACTTCCTCATCACTATATGTTTTCAGCGTGCAAAACATCCACACGGACTAGCCAAACACAAACTCATACGGAGATGCAAGTACCAATCCACTCATTTTATCACGACTGTATAATATTCAAAACTATAGCCAAAAAAAAAAAATGTCTAACACAAAATTAATTGGTCTACTGAATTTTGGAAGCCTTGACAAATAAATTTTATAAATATATATTTTGTAGAAAAATTATTTACTGAATCTACCAATAGATTTGGATAGGAAATGAGAAACATGACTCTTTTAGTCCCATGAAGCCTTCTCACTTCTCAGTAGTCAGTAACAAAACCAAAACCTCAGTTACATCAAACGAGTAAAAATGAGACGTGCATCTCAAGAAAAGGAAGAAACCAATTAAAACCTGGTACTCTTCAACCGCCCCCACCAATTCATCTTCACCTTCTCCGCTGAACCACCTGTTTCTTCACTCCCAAGTTTGCTTAGAATCAGTTTCGTTTCCCTTAGTCTTCCTCCGTAATCCTTCTTCCAAGTCTCAAACATCTGTTTCAGCCTTCGTAGCTCCCGGTCTGGATTCAAGTTTGCTTCTACCTGACCAGACTTCACTTCCATCAAGAACTTTCTGTCGTCACCAAATACCTGAGCTCTCTGTCCGAATTCCTCAGCTAACCGGCTTATCACGCTTAAACCCACACCTACACTTCTTGACCTGCCATGGCCCATTTGGAAATGACTACCCCCTGAATCTACCGTTCCATCGCTTGCATTCACCGATGCATCAGAATTTCTCGCTGAGTCCTCAACCTCTAGGCTTTTCTTTGCGATGGAAAGACTGGATTGCAAAGATTTCATTTGCTTTTGCCAAATTTCTTCCATGGATTTCATCTTTGTTTCATATTCAGACCACCGGTTATCATACTGCTGGAGTCTTTGTCGGAGGATGTAGTTCTCCTCTTCTTTCTCACGAAGAGCAGCTTCGGTTTTAAGAACCCTGCGCTGAAGTTGGGAAAGATATGATGCCTTCACTAGCACATCGTCTGACTCATTTCTCTGCATAAAGAATCGGTTTAAGAGTTGAGAAACATTCATATATATATATAGTCAAATGCAAGAAAAGAATGAAAACTTTGTAAAGGACCTTGGTGCCTCCAGATTGTAGCCATCCAATATCTCCGGCGCATCTTCTAACCAGCTCGCCGCGAATGGCTGCAGAAAAAGGTTTCAGCATTTATTCAAAACTTCTGATTTTTAATACATTTTGAGGTTTAATTTGTTTCAGTGATGAGAATTAATCAACCCTTCCTTACCTGATTGTATTACAACAGATGCATCAACTGTGGCTTTATATTGTCGCCTAGCAATCCTTCTCTTAACATTGCTTTGAATAGCAGCAGAAGCTCGATGCCTCTGCAGTAACTCCGTGTATTCCTTTCTAATCTTTTCTCCACGAACAACTGAACATAAGGATGTATGAGGAATCCATAGCTCAAGTTAAACTAAAATATATCTCTACTATAAGAAGATAACATATACAAGCCAAGATATTGCAATGAGACAAGGGGTAATTACATGATTGAAGAACAGTGATTCCTCTTTTTAGCTCTTTTATACGACAGCGTGCTTGGTGCCCTCTAAAATAGCTTTGAAGACGTAAAATGCCATGAAGAGTACGGTTCCTTGTATCTTCAAGAACTCCAATCTGCAATGGTGAAGCGAACATATAGCAATAAGAATGACTAATTTTTGGTCCCTCAAAGTCAAGACATCAGACGACTAATTATAGTACCTGGCCAGTTCTGAAAAACAATTTTGTGTAGCCAACTTGGTACATCTCTGGCAAGATGTTAAACTGATGGAGAATTGCAACCGAAACACTTAGAGGATCTTTTGCTGCAATGTTCTCCAGCAAAAGGAAACCATACCTAAAGTACGAGAAGAAAAACAACATTACTGCAACTAAAAGTAGAGGAGGAAAGTGCAGCAACTGGAGATGGAGTTCTTACCTTCGGGCAAATTTATGATGAGACATTCTCGTAGGAAATCCAGACCGAGATATTCGAACTACCTCTAAGACCCCACAACATCTTAGCTGCTGTAAGACAAGCCCTTGCTCATACAATCCGGGAGACTGAACATTGTTTGGCTTTATGCAGCGAATGAAATGTGGGGTAGTGTTCCCTAGACGTTGCATCAATTGGAAAAGTTGACCCTGAAAAAAAATATCCAGGCATGACACTAATCAGATATCATAAGATGTTTCTTCCAAAGCAAAACCAGAAGCCTTTTTGAGATGAAAGCTGTGATGAGTAAACCCACAACAAGTTTTAAGATAGTTACAGAAGCAAGCTGTGTCTAAGGAAATCACCCAACCTTAAATTTAGTTGCTACACTCAGCCGCTGGGAATCAGCTCCACCTGCTTTGTGTAAAGGACCAACAACAGGTTTTTCAGAATGAATGAGCATACTAGAAGCAAACGCCTGAGGAAGGTAGCAAGAGCAAGATGACAAAAGCTGAATAGAATCCGAATGCAACAAATCTCGATTCTTCTCTAGAAATCCAGTCGTCTCATATGTAACCTAAGTTGAAACAGCAAGTAAAGTTAGCATCAAAAAGGAATCACACTAGGTTACTGATTCATTCTTGATTTCTAAACCTCAAAAATGAACCCACAAAACCCAACTTTATATCATGTAAAATGGTGCCACTGGATTTGTAAAGCTATTACCTCTCCAGCATAATGCGCAACTGTGAAAGCCTTCCCCCGATCTCCTCTAAAGCAAGAATTATCATTTAGATGTTCTTTAAGCTTGTTGGCAAGTGTCAAATCTGTGCCATTTGGAAATGTGGATTCCTCATCCAGAAGAGAAAGCAGACCTAATGGTTTCTGCACAGAAAATGTAACTTAATTGTCTTAACAAGTTTTGGAATAACAATGGATCTTTTCCAACATGATATATCTCAACAGTTGCGATGCAGCTTGATGATGGGAAATCATCGCCAGAATGTTACAATAATATACTGACTAACGGACATACTGATATGTAACATATGGTGACTTCTGACTCTAGAGGAGAGTAGCTCCCACATTACCTTTTCAAAGAGACTGAGACAATCTTGATTGTCCTCAAAATCAACCCTTGTCCAGTCAATGCCATCCTGAATATATTCCTGGAAGAAGCAGAAAGAAATGTTAAACTTTCAGAACTCGATTGCTTGTGTGTGTCATGCCCATGCTCTGCTAGATATACTATAGGAACCCATAGCAGAAAGGGGTAACTTTACCTCCTGCTCCAGCTTGAAAAGATGACGATTGAAGTGTTGCTGCAACCTCTCATTTGCATAATTTATACAGAACTGTTCAAAACTATTTCTCTGCAACATTAAAGTAATAATTCCCAAACCAAATTAACTTTGGTACAAAATGTAAAACATAAAGATGCATACATATTAGCGAAGACTGGGGGAACTCATGTAGCGTATGTAATTTCATACAGGAAAAAAAGCAAAGGGAGACTAAAAAGGAGCATACATCGAATGATTCAAAGCCATAGATATCAAGAATGCTGATAGATCTGCCCGTTCTCCTCTTTCCCACCGCAAGAGATTTGTTTATCTGTTCAACCAGCCAGTCAAATAGGGAGGCATAGATTGACTTTGCTAAAGCATCTCTTGCGTCAATGGCCTGTAAGCAAATAACAAAGAAATTCAGAACAAAAATATATAAACAAGGCTTGATGCCAAATAAATAAGAGGCATAGATCTTGATTACAGTGTGGAAAACCAACCCTACTCAGATTACAATTACGCACAAAGAATCAAGTGCAAGGAATTCTTTCTAAAAAGGCCCACCTGAGATAGTGTTAGCTTCTGTACAATAGTATCATTATTAACTCTCATATTACGCTTCGATAGAGCTAGCTTAAGATCATTGATGTTGCACCCAATCAATTTAGCAACAGTTTCCAAACCTGAAAGAAAAGCCAAATACAGCACTTACTTAGTCTTGCATTGTGAAACCTGTCAAATGATGAAATGATCCACAGAGATTAAACAGAAAACTTGCAATAACCATTAATTAAAAGCCTACTATAGAGGTGGTATTTTCACACAAAATACAGAAAAGCATGATATATTATAAAGGAGCAGGTATCACTATTTCAGGATTGAAGAGCCATACTTTCATCTGGTTCAGGTTCAACGTGGTTTTCATTGTCAATAATGGCGAAAGAAACATTTCCCAGCCACAATACTGCAGCAAGCATTGCAAATACACTTTCTTGATCTTCTTTACTAACATGCACAATATCTAGAGCTTCCTGAAACGGCAAAGAGTTTATAAATCAAAAGGTTGGAACAAATGTCTCAAATCTGTAGAGAAAGAAAGTAGAAAAAGCGTGACTGAATGAGGGAGTTACCTTAACGGCGTGAAAACGTTCAGCGTCATCAACTCCGTTGATTGAATAGCAATTGCTCTGTTTCAAATATTTATACTCTTTTGCGCTTGTCAAATTAAGCTTCTCTGATTTAACGATGAGTGAAATAAAATATCAGATAAACGATAAACGAGAAAAAAAATAATTTACATCAATCATTTTTTCGTAAGAGAACTGTTAAAAGCGCATTTTAGGATTCAGATATCCAGATCATACCTCTAAGCGTAGGTGAAGCCCCAGCACAAAGTTGATAAAATATATGATATGACCTTTCTCCTTCCGCACATTGAACCACTCTAGACTATTTAAGTGTCAACATAAAAAGAAGTCATGTCAATGTTAACAAACCGTATACCACCAACATAAAGATGAAGCAGCGTAAAAATATATAGAGGAACTTACCTTTTCTAGTAAAACTGCAAAATTTGAAGATTAAGAGAAAATAAAAGCTATGTCAGCTGTTGGAAAGGAAAATTAACAAACAGTGTGAAGCAGCAATAACAAACTTTATGCTTACATGTTTGAATTTTAGCACCCGAAATCTTCCCTGTCTCACTAAAATGAATCTCTATCAGCTTACCCTGTCAAATTTAACATCAAAGAAATGTTATGAGATGAACAAGGCCCATAACTTTTACAGATACAGAGAAAGTAGAAAGGATCGTAAAGAAAGGCGTAGTGGAAACTGGAGGGCTTACAAAACGACTAGAATTATCGTTTCTCAATGTTTTTGCATTTCCAAATGCTTCCAAGATGGGATTAGTCTTTAGTATCTCATACTCAATCCCACTTCCACCTCCAAGAGCAGCCAAGTATTGCATTGCTATTTTTGCAGTCTCAGTTTTCCCTGCTCCACTTTCACCGCTGGATAAAAAGAAATATAATGATAAGAAAACATTTCAAGATGCACAAAGTGGAAGAACTGATTAACCCCACCAAACCAGCACTATATAAATATAGAAGCATCTGTACAGGTCAAGACTAATGCCTTTTTGGCTAACTGATTGAGCCCCACCATACAAGCGCTATATAAATATAGAGGCATGTGACGACTAATTCCTGAGCAGATATAGAAACTTAAGTCCGCTTGCTGTTACTAAGTTGTAATAATTAACATGTACGGAGGAAACTTTGACTAACCTGATTATGATAGACTGGTTAACTTCATCTGTAATGGAAACCAGGAGAATATAAGACTTCAAAACTTAAGAGTGTAATACATTAGTTAAGCAACTGACATAATAAGAAACATGATCCCACCTCGTATCATTTCACGGATTGCTGTATCTGCAATAGCATAGACATGAGGGCTGTCATTTGATCTCTTCCTGTATGCCTCAATGTTGCGATTTCCATACAAAGGAACCTCCTTGAAGGGATTCACAGCCACCAGTACAGGCCCTGCTTTTGTCTATCACCATAATGAAAAATTCAGTAATCCAAAAGTAAAGGCTGTAACGTGTTATTATAGAATTCAGGGAAGAGACTGTAAACATGACAGGAAAAATAAACTATATTAGCACAAACGGCTTACATATATCATGTCCTGGTTGTACCTATACTCAAGGTTGTACAACACTGCTGGCTCATTTAAGTAACTTAGTTGCATAAGATCATCTACTCCATCAAGAATATCAGGATTTGCAGGCACTAGAGTCTCTGTTTTGACTTTTAAAACCTGTTGAATCACGTGTAGGAAACAGTTTCCGATCAAACACTTAAATTAATAATCAACATCTACCTCAGGGAATTCAAAAAGGTCACTTACTTTTCCCTCAGGTAAGGCAAGAACAGACTCTTCTCCTGAAGTTTTCAAAATCTTCCCCAGCTCCCAGTTACCGTTTGGAAGTTGGACCCAAGATTGCAGTACCTAAAATAGAAAACTTGTCAGTTTAATCCCGTCAACATAAGAAAAAAGGAATGTTTCCTCTAATGTTTGTTCAAACGTTTCATCCTAATTCCTAACAATTAGTCCAACCTGGCCATGCAACAAAAACCAACAACAAGAAAAGTTGCAATACAGGAACCTTAAATGATACCTTTTTCCGAGCATATGCGCTTGTGTCGTTCCACCTATGATCAATACTCTGAGGCAAGGGCACAATAGGATCTTCATCACCAATTGAAGATCGCTCTCCATTCGAAATACTGCGCACGCTATACGGTGAATCCTCAGTAGCAGTATCCATTCCTCCAACAGAATTTTCAGTGCCATTAACCCCATTCCTTAAGTGACCATTTGGTGGAATAATCAAATCGGTCACACAAACACTTGAGCCGGAAGAATTCTCAAGAAGCCTATAGTCTGCCGGCATGGATTTAAGTGACTGAATGGTTGGCGTAACCTTCTGTGACATTTTGCACTGTAACAGACAGACAGAAGCGTTCAGTTCAAAAGAAATGAGACCAGAAAGAAAGAAAATAATCCTAATAGAGCTAGAATGGGGGGGACCATAGATACTTTTAGACTAAAGTGCTCTCTTTCAAAGTGCAGTCACTATTATTGAGTTCCAAAACCAAAAGAAAAAGATTCTAAATTTAGACAATCCTCTGAACTAGCAGAAAATGCAATGACTTTCTGATTCGTGAAAGCAATGCAAGATCCAATGGGATGTGTATACTCTCACCAAAGATCACACTAAAAATAAATCTAAAGGCTTGAGATCTTTCTTACACAGCTTTCTTGGCTGAATTGTGAAGACTATATAAAAAAAAAAAAATATGATCTGATCGAACACAATCTAATCTAGATTGAATCTTGAATCATAATATCATGATTTCAAAAAGAAAAGAAAAAAAAAAAAAAAAACGTTTTTTTTTAATTCTTTTTTAAATCAGCAGAGGACCAATTCTTGTATCACTACTCTATAGACGATCACAAATCAGAAAAAAGATACAAAATTTCTCATAAGAAATGAGCAAAATACTAAAAGATAGAAACTTGATTCGATCTATATAGCTCAATAGAATTTACCTTTGAACAAATTAGAAACTTTAACAATAAAAAGGAGAGAAAACGCGGCAATCAGAAAAATGGAGAAACTTCAGATTCATAGATGACTTCTTCTTTGATTTCCCCACCCAAAAATGAGATCGATCTTTAAATCAGACACCCAAAAAATCCAATGATCCTCAATAGTATAAAAAACTCAGGACACACCAATGAAGGAATAAGAGATTAAAGAAAAAATGTTTCTGGAAAAATATAAGTTATAAACACTTGGGGTTTAACAGTAACAATGGCAACTGATAAAATTGAAGAGAAGATCAGAAAAAATATCGAAGAAAAAATCGGAGAAAAAGGAAGAAGAAGACGAAGATGCAACTTTTTCTCTGCTTAGTAAAACTGTTTTCTCTTCTTCTAATTTTTTTTTTCTTTCTTTCTTTTAATTATTACTTTTCTTCTGATTTATATTATGTTCAGGCAAATTCTTGTGTGTGTATTAATTAATTATCCGACAAATTTGAATGTCTTTTTTGGCCACCCAACAGTGGAATTTTTAAGCACATCACATGGTCAATATTCCTATTTTACCCTTGTTCTTTTCTTTTATTTCCTTAACCGATGCTTTTGTTTTTCAAATTACGTGATCATAGGAGTTTTAATGATGATATTTTCCTTATTTAATGTGGGTTTTCAAATGATAATCAAATATAAAAAATTGTTAATTCTTCGAATTTTGTTCTTTTTGAAAATGATAATTAATTATCATCAGTTTTTAATTTGAGTTTGATTACGGTGTTGATTGGTTCTCGTGCAAATGAACGTTTGCGAGTTGTAGTGGTTGCTAGCGATTGATACCAATCATATGAACCGTTTCCAATCGTTTCCAACCGCTCAAAATCACTAAATTCTAAAAACTGCTTCTCGGAAGCATTTAAAGTTGCGAACGATTTAAAACAAAAAACAAATCAAAAATACTAAAATATTGTTTCTTATATCTTCAACCTAACTATTGTACCCATTAAGGATGAGAGAAAATGAAGTAAAAATACAATTGAAGAGATTAAAAATTAAACAGTTATAAAAAAATAATATTTCAATTAACAAAAAGTCGGAAAACATGATGTAAAGTTATTGGCACATCGCACATAAGTTCACAAAATCTAAATAAATATAACATTTCATCAGAAGTTTAAGAAAATAAGATTATTTATGAAAATATTAAAACTAATCACCAATGACTCTTCTCAACCAAGATCTATAATCTAAACAATATATTTTGTCATTTATCACATTACTTGATTAATCAATAAGTATTTCAATATGAAATTTATTTGTTTTTTGAATAATTATTTTAGTATTTTTAATGAATTTTAATTATAAATCAAGTTTAATAAAGTTTTTAGTGTTTTTAAACATTTATATATTACATTTATTATGTTTTAACCGCTATTGCAACTGTTGGTCAATCAGTCGTAAAGCAAACGTACCTATTTTAAAACGTTAAACCAGTTATTCAAAACGCTTAGTAACGTTTGAAACCGCAACTACCCGCTTCCACAATCTTCCGCAAACGCTGAGTTTGATCCAGTCAGACCCTACATTTATTTATCATATTTTTAGTGACCCGTTCATGGAATTTAAAAGGGGGGAAAAAGATTAAAATAATATTAAGCCTTAACTTATTAAACAATAGACTAAATTAAGCCGAATGGGCTATTTGTCCATGTTTCTATCACACCTCTGTTTTATGTACTCAAGTCAACCATTACATAACCTGAAACTGTCTTAGTTTTTATATTCTTTACAATGTTGTCACTAAACATTAATACAATTTCTTCGGCCTTTACTTCTCAACAATAATAATAATTGGGTAGTTAGCTAGTAGCCTAGTACATATGCCCAAAGAGCTATTTATTTTTTTCTTTGCTAAAAGAACATTATGATCATGATTAATAGTGATGCAGACCTGAGCATATTCGATTGATCAGTAGATTCACGGAAACACCTTGACATTTTGTGTTTGTGTTCAATCCTATTTCTCTGAATATTAAACAAAATATTTTTGATTGGTGACAAACATTATGATTTGGGTAAATATCTTAGGGGGAGGTATTGGTTTAGGATTTAGAAAGAGTTTTAATGACTTTGTGTTTTTAAAAATCTTGCTGATTTTTAAAATCATAGAAATTTAGAAAGTAAAAATGAAGGATTCTATAAGAGATTGTTTGTCACCAATTTTTAAAATTCTTTCTAAATCCTAAACCAATAACCCCCCCTTATATAATATAATAAAGTAAGATTACTTCAAACTCATGATTTAATAAGTTGACAAGTGGCATTCTATTATTTTGATATGTGTTATTCTTCTCAAATTTAAATACTTTATTTTTTATATTCAACAAATTTATTTATACTTTTATACTAAAAAATATCTTATCATTTCTTAATATCCATTTAGTAATTATATATTTTCTAATGAGGTATCATTTATCAATATTTTATATATACCACAATATTATCATTTGTTACGAAGTAAATAGTACGATATAAAGAGTAAGGTTTTTTCAAACTCATGCTCTAATAAGTTGACAAGTGGCACTCTATTATTTTGACATATATTATTCTTCTCAAATATAAATATATTATTTTTATATTCAATAAATTTATTTATACTTTCATACTAAAAAATATCCTATCATTTTTCAATATCCATTTAGTAATTATATATCTTATATACTATAGTAAAATAAGGTTTCTTCAAACTCATGCTCTAGTAAGTTGACAAGTGCCACTCTATTATTTTGACATGTGATATTCTTCTCAAATTTAAATACATTTTTTATATTCAATAAATTTATCTATACTTTTATACTAAAAAAACATCCTATCATTTCTCAATATCCATTTAGTAACTATATATTTTCTAATGAGGTATCATTTATCAATATTTTATATATACCATAATATTATCATTTGTTAGGAAGTAAATAATACAATATAAAGAGTAAGGTTTTTTCAAACTCATGCTCTAATAAGTTGACAAGTGGCACTTATTATTTTGACATGTGTTATTCTTCTCAAATTTAAATATATTATTTTTGATATTCATTAAGTTTATTTATACTTTCATACTAAAAATATTCTATCATTATTCAATATCCATTTGGTAATTTTATATTTTCTAATAAGATATCATTTATCAATATTTTAGATATACCATAACATTATCATTTTTTAGGAAGTAAATAATATAATATAGAAAATAATATAATATAAATAAAATTATATAAGATGTATTTAAATATGAATGGAAAAATACTAAACAGAAAATGACACATGTCACAAAAAGAAAATGCCAAATGGCAACTATGAGAGCATGTCAAAAGAGAACCTTATGTTATTATATAATACTAGGTGGGTGCCCGCGCTACGCGCGGGTTGTTTTTTTGGTTTGTGTTTTTATTTTGTATTGTGACATTTGCTTATAGGATGTTTTTGTGTTGTTTTTATAATTATGTGTGTTTAATAGCAGTCAGTGCTCTAATTTCTTACTCTGTAATAGATGTTTTAGTAGTAGTTTGATTTCAATTCCTTTTCATCGAGATCATTTGGAAAAATAATAGGAAACACCTTAAAGTTTAAAGTTAGTCTTTAATTAAAATAAGTTATTCTAACCTCAATTCTATTTTCTCATGCTATAAATCTCTGATTTATTTACCCAAGTTAAGAAGTATTTTAATTTTAGTAAATTAAACACTAAGTTATATAACTTTGTTCAATTATCTAGATTAACATTTTATCAGTACTTATTGTGTTTTTAACTTTGAATTATACGTATTTATAAATTTAATACTCTGACGATAATAACTTTTCTGTTTGGTATGTTTTAATGGTTGTTCATATCTATATTAAGTAATTATTTTTAAAAATTTGGTTTCGGTATTAAAATTTAATCTGATGTATATCATATTTTTATTTTAACGGATATAATTATTTGACGAGTTATATCGTTATAATATTGTACTTACGAGATAGATTTAATGACGCCTTTTTTTTCCTTCTTAAATGTAAGTAGTATTATTTCATAGGTTTATTGTTAGGAGGCCTCTAATAATTATTTATTCTAGTTTGTAATTATTTTTTTGGTTGTAATGTAATTTTATTATAAATATATTTTTTAATTGACCCATTTGGGGCTTCGGTATACACTTCATTAATTATTTAAATTGTCAATGTAAATTACAAATGCAATTCTCATTTTTAAGAGGTTATTTAATCCGGTGTGTGTTGCAAGTTAAAATCTTTTTTATACTTATATGTAGTCTTCTTTAGATATTTCCCTAAATAATACCTGCCACATATCGTTGTATCAACCTAGTAGTATTAACAAAACTCCATCAATTTGTATTTACTTCCTTAAAAACAGTTTGCCTGTTTTAACTCTCCTATTTCGGGCGAGAAGATTTAATTATTTTAGTCCATAATAATATATTAAGTTAAGTAACTGTATTGTTGGGCCATACGGCCCAAATCAATTATTAAGAATCATAATATTCACTTTTAAAATTAAACAAATAGTCGAAGGGGTAATATCTTTCCCAAATTCGCCGTTGTCTACTGTAAGCAGCGGTGGTTCTTGTTCGGGGTTTTGGTTTCTTCTATTTATCTCCTTGTTTGTCCAATCATCGACCCTGATTTACTGCGGTTGTGAAGATTGATCTGCTCTATCGGATTTGTGTTGATATTTTCCAATTTTAATTTGTTATTTGGACGTTTGTTTATTCAATTGAATGGTCTGTTTTAATTATTTCTTCCATTATTTTTAAAACAAACTTTGTTTATTTTAATTTTCTGAAATATTTTTATTTAGGGTTTTTTATAATTTTTTCCCTTTTTTTGCTAATATTTGAATCTACTTATGTTTATGGTTTTAATGTTTTTGTTTTCTTTTTTCATTTTTTGATTATTGCATGTTCTTATGTTATTTTATTTTTATTTTAATCTCAATGTCTGTGTATTTAATTTGTTTGGTTGTTTTCATAATTTTATTTAATCAAAAGTCACTAAGATTTGGATGTTCAATAATGTTTTTTTTGTTATTGATAGAAAAGAAAGAACTTTATTATTTATTTATTTTTATAACTTCAAAGTTTGCATACAATTTGATCAAGGGATATAAAAGCAAGTAATTTTATGGGTATTTTCCCTAAAAAGCAAGTACATTGGTCCTTGGTCTATTTTCTTCCTTCTTTAGAGATGTTTTGTTGTAATGAATTTCCTTCTCTCAGCCACTTTTTAGTTGTTTCCCTCCATTGCTATTGTTCTTTGAACTTGTTGGTTTGTTCTCTATGAAGTTTGGTCCTCTTTTATTGTTTTTGTTCTGTAACATTAAACTTGTATGTTATACGTAGTGGTTTTGTAAATGTAAAATAATAAATGCTGTGTTTACCGTTGTTGGGTTGTTTGTTGTTGTAGCGGTTTTATGTTTGTCACCCTGAATTTGTTATATTTTGGGGGATACTTTAATGGGGGGACTCTTATTTCAAAGATGTAATCGTTTCCCTCAAGATCACTTAAGCTTGTTGGGAAGTTATTAGTGTGTGCTCCTCTTCCCTTCATATTGGTGTAGTTATTATCAGTGTTAATCTTATCTTGTTAGATGATAAGTGAAGATATTTGTTGTGTAGTTGGGTTTTTATTATGTTTCCTTACCATCTCTGCCAATAGTGTTGTTGGTGATTTGTTGATGAGTTTCTTAATTTCATTGTCTCTGACAATAAAAGTGGTTGATTTTTCCCCATCATGAACTGCGAGCTCCACTCGGTACCTTCAAATTTGTCGAATATTGTTTGTTATTATTGTTGGTTTTGAATTTGTATATGTGAGATTTGTTGTGTATTACTTTAAGTGGTGTACCTTAGGTGCCCTTCTGTATTAGGGGAATCGCACGTGTTACACTTTAAAAGTGTTGACCTAACGCCCAAGTTTCTGTCACAATTTGTACATGCATTGTATGTCCATCCCGCTCTTCGTAAGACTCGGATAATTTTTGCATTGCATTGGAATTCAGCTTCCTGAGACTGTTTTAAATATATTTAAATGTACTTTTAAAAAAAAGTATTTATTGTATATGAAATTACTGTATTATTAAAGAAACATGTGCATTTGCATTTGCTTGGTACTCCTGTAGTTGTGCTATTGTGACCATCTCTTTTTTCCGTACTCCTTCCTTTGTTTCAACATGTCCATATGATGCTCCTTCTTCTATCCCCATCCTACATGCATTAATTTGGTTTCAATTGTGTATATTTACTATGTTTACTATATTTTTTTTTGGTCGTTTGTTTGGGTTGATGTATCTTGTTTCACTTACACGTGTACATCTAGCCACCTAACCACATTCACAATCAACAGCGGAATAACAATACCAATAACAATATCCAATAATATCCAATAATAAACCAATACTATAGCATAAGCAATATCCAATAACAAGATAACCAATAATCCAATAACCAATCATCAGAAAACATGAAACCAACAACCTAACAATGTTTCTAATGACTCAACTCTAGCAACCTAACAATGCCAGACGACATCCAATCGAGTCCCTAGAACATCCTCCTCTTCATCGCCTTGATTCCACGATCGCACTTTGCCTTTACCTGCACCACAAACACATATTGAGATGCATGAGTATTTGATAAACACTCAGTGAGGCAATCCTCCTATCTATTGGGCTATACACACAAGCAACAATGATTCCAATGTTCCAAACAAACAACAAACAAAACAAACAAACCAGGTAATCAAACATCGTCTCGCTGGAAGGGAGGTGTCGACCGACACCAGCCTAGTGTGGATCGACACTGGCCTTGGTGTCGACCGACACTACCCACAGTGTCGAGCGATGCCCACAGTGGGCTGAGACTGGTTTAACTATGAAAGCCTGGAGTTATGAAAGGCCCAAGGATAGTTTTTTGTTAGAGGAAGAAATTTGTAACTGGCCCAAGGATATTTAGAATGAAATAGTTATGTTTGAAAACCAATTAATGACGAGAAGGAGAAGAACAGTTTTCAATAACGTAACCATTTTTTCAAAAACTTAGATAAACCAAAGCAAACAGACCAATTACGGGACCCCTTAAAGGCATATTACTTTCTAGATTTGTACGGATTCATATGAGGGAATATATTGAGGAAGTGGATTACTTTGTTGAAGTAAGAGATGAAGGGATGTATGTTTAATGATAGAAAAGGACCACCATCTTTCCCAGCAATTTCCCATTCTTTGCAAGCCCTATTATCCTGCATTTGAACCCATAATTTATTAGGTTAGCCTGAAGCAAGAGAAGGTAGATACCCAAAATTTTTATGTGGGAATTGTGATAACCAAATGATACAACAAAATCGCAAGAAAAAGCTTGGCGAGTTATTATGTGGTAACTGTTCAAAATTTTCTGTGTTATGTTACCTTTGAAGCTGCGATTTGATGATGTCGACGACATCTTGTGCTGTGACACTGCAGCAAAATTTTAAAATTAAGTAGAGGGTATACATGATTCCCAAGACCATTAAAAATCTGTAGATTTGACTGAACATGACTTACGATCCAAAAATTAGTTTGCCTTTACCGCCTTTGCGTTTAACCTTGAAAGCCCCAACGCTTTTCAATATCATGGCCTGTTATTGCGCCTCTTCTTTCACCTGCAAAGAGGTTCCACGCAAAGAGAAGAACAACAAACAAAATTCTCAGGTGAAACTCAAACACCAAAAGTTTACATGATGAACAAAATGAAACAATCAGAGAATGATCCATCTCACAGGCAATATAGCAAGTAAGAGCTTCTGCTATGTGAATGGAAGTTCCATAGTTGAGGGTGACTTAAGCAGCTTACTTGAGCAGAAGTGGAGTCATAAGCTGAGCCTTTCCAGTGGGGAAGAGGAAGTTTCTGAAAAATCCAGCTTTGACATCTAGCTTAATATCTGTCTTTTAAAACAAAGAACCTTAATATATTGAGGAAGTGGATTACCTTGTTGAAGTAAGGATGAAGGGATGTATGTTTAATGATAGAAAAGGACCACCATCTTTCCCAGCAATTCCCGATTCTTTGCAAGCCCTATTATCCTGCATTTGAACCCATAATTAATTGGGTTAGCCTGAAGCAAGAGAAGGTACGAATAAAGCTTATTATCTGTCTTTTAAAACAAAGAACCTTGAGTTATTTCCTGGCAATTATTTTGTAAGAGTCATTTTGTCGAGCAGCTTATAGAGACATCGTTGAAAGTCACAAAGAAACTTACCGGCTTCTTCAATGCAGGTCAAACTTTGCTATCGGACTCTCTCGCCGCTGAATTGGCTTCCATGGAGTTGATAGAACCCCTATAGAACCACCATCACTGGAACCAATGTCATCGATTATCTCAGAACTGAACCAGTAAAGAGAAGGCAAAGAAACCCTCAATTGACGAAGCCTAAGTCTCTCATCAACGGCGAGCTCGAAATCCAAATTAGATACGAAACAAGAACTATCACAAATACTTATTCCTCGGAGAGAACTAAGAAATCAGGATTTTGGCGATAATTAGGGAGACACCCAATTGACTAAAATGGCGAAGAAGACGAGCAGGAGACTAAAATGGCGAAGAAGACGAGTAGGAGATGGAGCCTTTTTTTTGTTTTTCTTTTTTTTTAAAACTAAATCGTTTTTTTTAGGGCTGGGCATTCGGGTAACCCGTTTGGGTTTGGGTATTACCCGTTCGGGTTTGGATAAACGGGTTTAGAAAAATAGAACCCATTGGGTATTTTTAGATATATGGGTTCGGTTCGGTTTGGGTACTATCGGGTTCGGGTCGGTTTGGGTTACAAATTTTGGAACCCGATTAGCACCCGAACTATCGGGTACCCGAAAAAAAATCTCTAAAATTAATTAAATTTATCTAAATTTTGACTTATGTAACAATTTATTTTAGATATTTTGATTATTTTTGATATTTAAGTATAAAACTAAATGAAATATTCGAAATTATAATCATAATTTTGGATAATTGCATTATATTAATGGTAAATATTATAAATATGTTTATAGGTTTGGGTTGATGGGAACCCAAACGGGTACCAGGTATTACCCGACCCTAACCCGAACCCACGGGTATTGGAAAATAGAACCTAATAGGGTTTTATAGGCAAACCCGTACCCAACCCGAACCCGGTTTTTCGGGTCGGGTTCCGGATTGGGTATTCGGGTACGGTTTTTATGTCCAGGCCTAGTTTTTTTCTTTCTCTGAAATCAGTGGTTAGACACTTATGGGCTGAAGTAGGCCCAATTTTGTTTTTCTCTCTTTCAACAAAAAAAAGAGTACACGTGTCACTCTGTTGGGTGCTGACATGTCAAGCTGAGGGAGAGAGTTCACCTACTTTCATATATATGATTGTCATTTGTTAGGAAGTAAATAATACAATCATATATATGAAAATAAGGTTTCACTTTCTTATTATTGATACATTTAACATTTAATTTTTGGGGCATTAACAAAACTATCCCTTTTTTCATGCCCCTTTTTTTAAATACCCCTCCATGTTAACCATTTTTAAAACTATCATTCTTTATGTATAAAATGATTAAATTACCCTTTCTTTGAGTGACAGCAAGAATGTACTGTCACTAAAATCAAAAATTTCCCGCAAAAATTTTTTTTTTCCACAAAAAAATGAAAAAAAAAGTTCCAGCCAAAATTACGAAAATGGATTTTTCCGCCAAAAGTTTTAAAATTTATACTTTATAAAAACCTTGTAAACGCTTTTAAAAATCTTTTAAAAATCTTGTAAATGCTTTTATAAGGTTATTATAAGGTTTTTAAAAGCTTTTTAAAAAGTTTTCTTATCAGATTTTTATAAAGCATTTACAAAGTTTTTATAAGGTTTTTTATAGGGAGATTTTTAAAAATACCCATTTTCTTCTGTCACTTTTTAAAAATAGCCTTGTTGTCCATTTTCAAAAATACTCATTTTCTATGTATTATACAATTAAATTCTAAGTCCTAAACTCTAAATACTAAACCCTAACCCCTCAAAACTATATCCTAAATGTAAAATAGAGAACCCAAACCTAAAAAAAAAAATTCTAAAAATTAATTTAACATATTATAATTGTGTAAAAGAGGATAAAAATGAAAATGTTAAAGAAAAAGGGTATTTTTGAAAAGGGGTATCCCAAAAGGGTATTTCTAACAAATTATCTTTTTTTATAAGGCTTTTACTATGTTTTTATAAGGTTTTTAAAAGATTTTTATAAGGTTTTTAAAAACATTTTTTTATAAGATTTTTATAAGGCATTTACAAAGTTTTTATATGGTTTTTATAAGGTTTTATAAGGTTTTTATAAATCTTATAAAAGCGTTGTAAATTTTTTTGTCAAAAATATTTTGGCCGGGTGAAAATATGTCAGAAAATTTTTTGGCTACAATTTTTTTTTCATTTTATTGATTAAAATATTTTTCCTGTAAGGATAAAATGGTCATTAAAAATTAAAGGAGAGCAAAAATAAAAATGACCAAAGAGGAGGTATTTTTGAAAAGAGGTATATCAAAAAGAGTATTTCTAACAAATTCTCTTAATTTTTTAAAAAATAACATTTATTTTAAATTAAATAAAATATAATAAATGTACATTCATCTATACTTGAAATACACACTTGACTACTAAATTGTAACTGAAATTACATAAATTATGAGTTGCAATTTTTTCCTTTCATTTTCATTCAATCACACTATATATTATTATTGTAACTCCTCTAATTAATTTATTTTAGAAATGTAACTTTCATCCCTTGAAATCCTAAAAATAATCATTCTCACATCGTCATCCACCATATTTCAAATTCTAAATATTTTCTCTATTTTGTTTACGTTCTTGCATGGGTTCAAAACTTATGGTTAGAGTGTGCTTATATATTTTGTTAGATTTATCTTATATTTTGTTCTATTTTATTTCTTTGATTTTATGTATTTCTTCCTTCTTTATTTGTCTTCTTATTATTTTTTATTTTCAATTGCATATGTATAATAAAATATATTAGAAATGTAACTTTCATCACCTGAAATCCTATAAACATTCTCACATCATCATCTACCATATCTCAAATTCTAAATATTTTCTTTGTTTTGTTTATGTATTTACATGAGTTCAAAACTCATGGTAAGAGTGTGATTATATATTTTGTTAGTTTTATCTTATATTTTTTTTCAATATTAGTTATTTATTTTTATGTATTTCTTCCTTCTTTCTTTGTCTTCTTATTATTTTTAATTTTCAATTACATATGTATAATAAAATTTTGGTGACTGTAAAAAACAATTATCAATGTAGATTCAACAATACTTATTTCGATCAAAACCCAATGAGAGAATCAAGTTAAAGAAAATCATCTTCATTTGTGTATATTTATTTTATTTTTAAAGTATGCAATATTTTAACAAAATAAAGTATCATAATAGAATTATTAAATCAAATTTTTTAACTCTCTCTTTACTCCAAAAAATTTGCAATACATTTTTTGTATACTCATTATATTTAGTTCTTGTGATTCAAAATATAATTATATAAAGATCATTATAATGTTTGTTTATTCAAAATTTTATAATTTAATGATTTTTTTATAAAAAAAAATTTGATATTCCATTTCCAAAATTTTACTGCAAAGAGGAAATCATTAGAATTTAACCTAACAATATAGATTAAATTAAGGTGAATATAAAAGAGATTAAAAATTAAATTAATCTTTGGGATTTTTATTGCATTTCATATAATTTTATAAGAAATATATTTAATTGATACTTAAAAAATAATTTTAGAATTTAAGTATTAAATGTTTTAGGTAATTTTAAATAGGGGGATTTTCAAAAATATCCTTTTTTCTATGTCACTTTTCAAAAATACTCTTTGATGGTGTCCATATTCAAAAATACCCCTTTTTAATATATAAAATGACAAAATTATAAACTCTAAACCCCCAAATACTAAACCCTATCCCTTAAAAACTATACTCTAAATGTAAATTAGGAACCCAAAAAGGGCATTTCTAACAAATTCTCTTTTAAATATCATAGTAACATTTTTTATCATTAACAATATTTTTTAAATAAGTGGTATATTTTGATATTGTATGAATTAGATAAATAAAGTGTATTATTGACATTTAGGAAATTTGTTTGTTATATATGTATTTTTTAGGAAAAAATTCAAAAATACATTTTTTCAATATAACTTTTCAGAAATACCATTTCATAAAACTTTATTAAAAAAATTTTCTCAAAAAATTCTTACAGTTTTATGGTTATTACATAAACTAAAATGAATTAACATAACTAATACAACAACCGATATTACTTAACGAAGACAAATATTATTTGAAAATTTTTTTTTATCTTTAAAAATTATTATTACACAACAACTACATAACGGTAAACAATTTGATAACAATTACAGTACAGATAAAATTACAATTTTAAAATTGTCACTGTCGTAAAATATAAACAAATCCCTAACAAATCGAAAAGAAGGAGACGTTTTGATATGTACACAATAGATTTGAGTGAAACCTGAGTGAAAAAGCAATATACAGTTTTCTTCTTCATCTTCTTATTAGTTTTGACTTATGACTTATGAGTGTAAACAAAACGTATTTGTTCTTTGTATGGTTCGGCTCTGCTTCACGTTTTATTTTCCAATCCAAGCTAAGACACTGCACACAAACAAAACCATCATTGGGTTTAGCTTCAAGGCATTAAACATAACATAAAAACAACTCATCACCATCTTATGTGATCGAATCACAAGAGCTATGAGCCTAAGACTAGGTATGAAAACGGGTTAAGAATAGACCAGATTGTTCAACGGTTAGATACGGTCTTGTGGTTTTACGGGCAAACCCCAAGTTATAAGCCAATATGTAACATACTAGACCAGTTCGACTCAAGCTGGCTAGACCAAAACAGTTGTACCACTCTCATCATTGTCACATTAACAGAGAGTCTGTGCCATAATTGGTACGTACAAGTTCTCTAATATCCTCGTATAAATCCTGGATCTAAAAGCTCTTATTTTTCAGCATGACCATAAAAACAGAGGCAAACAAAAACTGTTTATCGACATACTGATGAGAAAAACCACATGCTAAAATACAGAGTAAAGACAAAATCTTGCAATATAAAACTGGCAAGCAAACTCAAACTCAAAAACATAGTAAGTTAGTAACCCATTGCTACAATGACCATTTCCTTTCTAGACCTAGGCGTCAACATCACGGAACGGTTATGACTTTCATAGACTCATGCATCACAATTAAGGTGGGTCTAGTTTCTCATAGACCAACTAGTAAGCAAAGAAAAAGCTACTTCTACCCAGAGGAGTAGATAAGAGCAAGTAAAAAAGACTGTACTTCTGCATGATTTCATCTACAATCTTTAAGTCAAGCTACAAAATTCAAAGGCTATCGAACCAACTTAGACTGATACCTTATATTAGACATCAACACAGATGCCTAAAAATGCTTATCCCGATTTTGTTTATGAGGTCCTTCTAACAATAAATCAGTTTTCATATCTACCAATTCTCAATTCTCAGACACCGAGAAGTAAACCACTTTGCTCACAGACATCAGAGCCAAGATTAACCCGGATAGAAGAAAATCACAAACCTCAATCCAAATCGTCTTCTCTAGTATCCATATCAGATCCACTGCCAGAGTCCGAATTTGCATCTGGTCTCCTGAATGACCAAGGAAACGATATACTAAACCTCCTCGGCGTATGCGTCTCACCAGATGATCCTTCCCCGTCTCCACTCGTCTGACCTCCACGAGTCCTGTTCTCATAATCAAGATCATCCGTGGGTAACTCATGTCGACAAACCGGACACGAGTTATGCAGCTGCAGCCAGGGAAGCAAGCAATCATGATGGTAAACATGCTTACAAGGCATCTGCTTAGCTTCAATACCATCTTCAAACTCATCCATACAAACAGCACATTGATTCATTTCCGATTGCAAAATCTCTTTACTCACTTTCACAGTCGGGAGGGCATCGATGGCTGATTTAGAAGCTGGAGGAGTTCCGTATCGATTCTGATCATCTTCAGCTAGTTGTTGAATCAGATCCTCGAGACCACGCCCAAAGAAGTAGTCTCCGTGATTTCCTGGTAACGGATTAGCTGGATCGGAGAGTTGATTCTGATTCTCGACGAGAAACTGAACATTGATTCCGCTTGATTGAAGTTGCAGGAGATGGTTATGGATAAACCTAACCGGATCGAAAGATTGCTGAGTAGTAGTAGTAGACTGTGGCTCCATCGATTGCCCTAAGAAACTCGGATTCGTGAAGTCCATGACTGGGATGAAAGGTAAGCGAGATGAGATTGGATCCGACATCGGGAGAATCAGATTGGGGATTGGGTTCGGGTTAGGGTCTACGTATTCTTCGAGGAAACCTCCGTTGCAAAGAGGACAAAATGGATCAGCGGAGGAAGTAATAGTGATTGTGATCGTCTGATTGCATTGATAGCAGAAGAACATCTTCTCCGTCTCCGCCGCGACGGAGGATCCGATTGTGTTTCCGCCGGAAGTCATGACGGAATCTGCAAATCTCTGAAAACGTTGAAGACGAGAGAGAGAGAGAGAGAGAAAGAGAAAGACGTTTCAGCGAATCTGTAATTGTGTCGCCTAACTCAATCTTTTGGAATAATGGGCTTCAGGCCCGGCCCGGCCCGGCCCACCTGTTAGGAATGATTTTGTCAAAGTATGGGGTGAAATTAAAAGAAGAAAAAAGTGTTGGACTTTAAAACAAATTGATGACGGACTTTAAAACAAATTGATCAACTGCTTTCCTTCCTATGCCACACAAACGTGGTCCGCTGAGTCAACAACAGCACAGAGGAGGATTAGGAGAACGTGGACGAAGAAGCCATGGACTCTATCGTCTCCAGTTCGACGGTTCTTATCCGATCATATCTCACTCCTCCGGTTCGTTCACATTCTCCCGCTGTTTCTTCCGTCTCCGTCAAGCCTCTGAGCTCAGTTCAAGTGACCTCCGTCGCGGCTAACCGCCAACTACTTTCGTTCAGGTCCGGTGGTAGACGAACCAAGAAACTCACTAGCTCGGCGATAAGATGCGGCGGTATCAAAGAGATTGGAGAGAGTGAGTTCTCGAGTACGGTTCTGGAATCAGAACGGCCGGTTTTGGTTGAGTTCGTCGCTACTTGGTGCGGTCCCTGCAAATTGATCTATCCCGCCATGGAAGCCTTATCTCAGGTTTTTAAAAAATCGATTCTCTCTTTTGATTTTATGTGTTGATGATCACGCAATTCATACTGTTTCTGTTGAAGTTGAATGAGATCAGTTGATTTGAGATGAGAGACTTCACGAATGATTTGATGATACAAACTTGGGATTTTGTGATTCATATTGTATGAGCAACTATTGTGAACTCTTTACCATTAGCTCTAAAACTACTAAAAATGTCAGGTAGTGTCTAGAGTAGAGCTTCCTTTGCAAGTACTTAGAGAAATAGATTTGAAGAAACGACGAAGTAGACATAAAACTACTGAGTACTGACTAAACATATTTTCTAAAAATTTCAGCTAGTGTTTAGAGTAGAGCTTCATACTTAGAGAATAGATTTGAAGAATGACGAAGTAGACAATAAACTACTGACTAAACATTTCGATTCTGAGCTTTTTCTTTCCAATGCTATGTTTTGAGATTTCTTTAGTTTTCATGTTTACTGAAACTCGAAATGTTTCTTTTGTGGCAGGAATATGATGACAAATTGACGATTGTAAAGATTGATCACGACGCTAATCCCAAGTTGATAGCGGAGTACAAGGTTTATGGTTTACCTCATTTCATCCTCTTCAAGGACGGGAAGGAAGTTCCAGGTAGCAGAAGGGAAGGTGCTATTACAAAGGCCAAGCTTAAGGAGTACATTGATGGTCTTTTGAGCTCGATATCTGTTGCGTAAATCGTCTCTCTTCCCACCGGTATTCCTCTGTCTCAACACTGTATTTTTTTTTTTTTTGATAATGTAAACAAATCTCTTCAGTTGTGATCTTCATCAACCGGTTCTCGTTTGATGTGTATATCTTGCAACAAATTTTACGAATAGAAAAGAAGACTTGAGTTGTTATCAGAGTCTAACAAGGGCTTATATGCTTATATTACTTGGCCATTGTCTAGTTAGTTAGGTTTTCGTAGATCGTTCATTAAAAGCATGACTGATCATCGCAGTCTTGTTTGTTCCTCAGTCAATAGGATTTGGCTTTTGCAATTTTTGCACTTAATTTCATTTTGTGATAAAAAAGAATAGAAAAACAAATGCAACTCTATGCAAAAAAACAACAAATTTTGCTTGCATTTATTGGAATGAATCAAATAAAAGAATTCAACATTAAAGACATTTTTTCAACAACTTCCATTCTTTTTTCCTCGAATCCCGTGCACGAATTCTCACATCCTTGTTGGTTTATTCCCTTGAAAAAACAACCAAAAACCAGTGCCTAAGCACAACCGATGCCTCGACTTTGAAACCTTCAGTTTTTTTTTTTGGCTCTCAAACCTCCTTGACATAGGTTTCTTCACTTCCTCCAATAACAGCATCATCTGGGATAATACGTTTCCAGAACGGATGTTGCTTCCATACTCTTCCCATTTCTTCTATGGGAACCCCTTTTGTCTCCGGCAACAAGAAGAAGATGAAGATGGTCATGATCAGAACCATTCCTCCAAAGAAGTAGAAGAGGCCAAACTTCATGTGGCAAAGCATCGTGAGGAAGAATTGTCCAATGAGGAAAGTGAAGAACATATTGACGGAGACGTTGATGGCTTGTCCCGCTGGTCTGATTTCCAACGGGCAGATCTCACTTGGTACTAACCATCCTAGTGGACCCCATGACCATGCAAATCCTGCAACATACAAACATATGAAAGCTAGGATCCAATCCGCTGTTGCAGGTGTTAAGGTTCCCGCTCCCGTGGTTCCAAATTTCAGACCAATCAAGGTACCAACAACGATCTGCAAATTGACCCGTCAAACAAGATATGTAAGGTAAGCAATCATCTTTATATTGCATTATGAACTGAAAATGTTTCCATTTTTCACATGTATAAGCCAACTCGAAACTAGCATTTTTACCTGGCTAACGATCATTTGGATGCCTCCTTCAAGGAAGAGAATCCTTCTTCCGTATCTGTCAACGGCATAGATCGAGACAAGGGTAGAGACAACATTGACCGCACCCGTAATAACAGCTGAGATGAGCGAGGCATCATCCCCGAAACCGAGAGTTTTAAAGAGAACGGGAGCGTAGAACATTATCACATTGATACCAGTAAACTGTTGGAAGAAAGGAATCGTAGAACAGAAAACAAGTGCGGGTCTGTATTTGGCCTCGTTGAAGATGTTCTTCCATGGATTCTCCACTTTCTTAGCAGCCTCACAAGCATCACAAAGATCTTGAAACTCCTCATCTACGTTATCAGCTCCACGAATCTTTTGTAACATCTCTCTCGCTTGTTCGTACTTGCCTCTCTCGAGCATTGAGTTTGGTGTATCAGGCAAGATAAAAGATCCGATAACCATAATGACTGCCGGAACAGCGGCTAAACCCAAGGACACTCTCCATCCATGCCGGGCCATTTTAGATGTTCCATAGTTGATTAGGTTTGCAAGCAAAATCCCAATGGTTATAGCCATTTGAAACCCGATGTTAAGTGCTCCTCGGATCTTTGCAGGCGCCATCTCCGAGAGATAAACCGGAGTAGACTGTGGAAAAATAAAGTTTAACCATGATCGGAAGATGAGCCATAACAAAACCAAATCAGACTTTTCAAACTACACAGTAACAGTATTTTTATAGCAAACAAATCAATCAAAACCGGATTTGTGCAACCAATTTTCATCGAAATAAACCAATATTTTTTGAACCAGAAAAAAATGAAAACCAATAGCCATTAAATTTTCTTATACCAAAATTAGATAGTATTAATTAAAAATAATTATTTTATATATTCTTTCAATGGTTTCAATTAATTTTAGACCAAACTGAAACTGTACCGATAAATTAAGCCGATTGAAAAGTGTAATTTGACTATAGTTTGGAACCACAAACTTAAAAACGGCTCGAAAACTGAGAAAAAATTTGAACCAAACCGAGCTGAAAAATGGAATCTTAAGCACATAACAACGTTTAAGTTGTTGACTCACCTGATTAGCAAATCCAACACCGACTCCGAGCAACAATCTACCGACAATGAGCATTGCAACGTTGGTGGCAAATGCGTTGAATAGAGAACCTATGAGGAAAGCAAGCCCTCCAACAAACATGGAGATTTTGCGTCCGTACTTCCTTGTAACAGCCGAAGCTACAAAGGAAGACACAAGAGCCGCGAGGTAGAGTGAGGAAGTGAACAATTGGAGCAGTTGGTTATCGAATTTGCAGTAAGCAGTCTCGCGCTTCGCTGCGTGCATTTGCCTATCCACCTCCGGGAAAAACTTGCTCAGAAACTCCCCCATTGATGTCACTCCTCCTACACAACAAAAGAAGTCACATTACATTACCCGAAACTAGAGTGGAGAGAAAACCAAAACCAAAAATAACTCAAAAAAAAGTTAATGGACACCGAAAGAAGGAAAAAGGCGAATATAAATTTACGGACCTGAGATTCCGAGGTCGTAACCGAAGAGGAGACCTCCCATAGCGGCCACAATACAGGTCATGATGACAAAGACGGTGACCCCGCCTTCATAGCTGTTTCCTCCACCACCACCATCTGATACAAAAGCTCCTCCAGCCATTATCACTTAATTGATTGTTTGTTTCTTGTTTTGCCTTTTGCTTTGTTATTCAAACAAATACTTGTGAGCTTATGATCGAAAAAACTGAAGAGCTTGTGAGCTTCTTAAATACAAGAGTATTCGTGGTCTATTAATAGGAATGGATTGCTTTATTAGCTATTAGAGATTTGTCTTTGCTTGTGAATCGGGAAAGTGGTTTTTTCATGTTCTTCAAACCCAGTTTTAGTGGAGATCTTACTGTCTTTTTTTGACAGTTTCTTTTGTTTTATTTACGGACATATTCCGGTCTTATCTCTTTTGATTTTTTATTACATAAGACTGTAATACATATGTTGGCCGGGAAAAACATTCTCTAACCCCGAAAATAGGAACTTGTAATAATATAGTATTATTGTCTATTGAGGGATAACTCGATTTAGTTATTACATGTGTTTAGTCTATTTGGGGATTATTTCTAGTCTAGTTTGAATCAGATTTAGGATTGGTTAATAGATACATATACACGTCACTATGGAACGTTTGTTCCAGCTAATTTGAGAGACAGCATTACAAAGATATATTGTATAAAAGAAGACGAAGAAACAACCAAAGTAGACATTTTACATAGAAGAAAAATGCTCATCGTAATTATGTGGACGAAGAAACAAACAAACATTTCATTTTCGTGAAGCTTCCTCTTAAGATTTCCCAATACACATTAACACATACATATTCATCTAAATCCATGTGTTCTTTTAACTTTAAGGATACTCCCTAGTCCCTATGTTTAGTGTCCTCTTACATAACTTTAAGGATAATTATTGCCCTTAGTGTAGAAATAGTATTATACTCCCTATGTTTCATAAATCATAATACTTGATGTTTTAATAGGGATGATCATTTATTTTTGGTTTCAAATTAAGTGATGTTATCATTTTTTTAATGCAAAATTTGTATATATTTTTTTCTGCAATTTAATTATTTTACGATTGGTTGAATTGTGTTAAATTGATAAAAAAATAATAAATTTATATATATAAAAATATAAATGGTTTCTTAGTTTGTGAGCTTTAAAGTTCTTTATATGTTAATGTTTTTTTTTGGCTTGGTTGTCAAAGATTTTGAAATGTGAAAAATATAAACAAAAAAATAAAGTTATTACTTTTTTTTTTTTTTAACATCTAACATTTTATTAGATAGTAAATGGGTAGTACAATCTGTTAACAAACCAAGTCGGAGGTACTGTATAAACTTCATACAAGGAATTAATAACACAAGCATATCGTGAGAGTTTATCCGCTGCAGAGTTTCTTTCTCGATTGATGTGGTCTAAAGACGATTCCGGAAGCTTTGCTGTCCAATGGCGAATATCTGATAACATGGTGCCCAATTCCAAGTGATCTCCACTATTGTTGATGAGGGAAACCAGTTCTTTATTGTCTCCTTCAAACCATATATGTCGCAAACCATGTGCCCATACTATTTGTAGAACATGTAAGAAACCTAGCGCTTCAGCTTGCAAGGATGATTTAGTTGGTTTTAGCTTCGCACAGCCTGCCAATATTACCTTTCCATTGCTATCTCTAAGTATCCAGCCTGTATTTGTGAAAGATCGGTTTTGCTGGTATCCACTGTCAAAGTTACATTTGAGCCAACCTGGTGGGGGGTGGTGTCCATCTACTGCATCGGTTGTTACTTCTATCATGGTCCACTGTTTGTTGAGAGGGTGTTCCTTCAGTACTGTCTTTGTAATTAGCCTCAAACCATTCACAAGCATCATGTTTTCCTTTTCTTGCCACATCCTCTGGAGGTCTTGATATTTTTGGAAGATGAAATCATTTCTGGACTTCCAAAGTCTCCACATTATCCAGAAAGGCAGGAGGCGTTGATCAAGAGATATGGATGTATCCTTATAGTTATGCAGTAGCAGTCTCACATTAACTTCTAAATCATTAGCAAAACTGTTGTAGCCTACGTGGGTATTCACACATCTCCAAACAGCCTGAGCGAAAGAACAGGTAAAGAGAAGGTGATTGATTGTTTCTTCTTCTCGACAACATCTTTAACATATTGGATCAGCAGGTATCATTCTTGTTCGAAGCTGAGATGTTGTCGCTACAGCACCTGATAAGCAGTTCCAGATGAAATGTTGGATTTTTGGAGCAATTTTCAGTTTCCATACTTCCTTTTTCAGAACGATCGATCCTTGCGGGGGAGGGACGACTTGATCTTCTGGGATATTAACATGTGTTGTTACCCAATATCCTGAACGAACACTATACTGAGCATTTGAAGTGTACGCCCAGTCATAGGTGTCATGATCCGCATGCTTAGATATGTATAGCTCCTTAGCTAAATCTTGGTCTTCTGGATTAAGAACGCCCTCAAAGATGATCGGATCCCATTCTCTGGTTCCTTCTTTCCATAAATCTGATATTGTTAGATTGGTATCCAAGACTGGGCCAGAAGCTGCTCTTGGTGGCAATGAAGGCAGCCAAGGGTCTTCCCATATCTTTATTGTCCGACCATCTCCAATTCTTGCCCGAAGCCCTTGTTTCAACAATTCTTTTCCATTTTGGATGGATTTCCAACCATACGAGGATCTTGGTCTCATTTCGGCTTGTAAGTAAGAAGTATGTGGATGATACATACCTTTGTATAAGCGTGCCAACAAGCTTTGTGGATTCTTCAATATTCTCCATGCTTGTTTTGCTAACAGTGCTCTGTTAAACTCATGTAAATCTTTAAACCCCAGGCCTCCTTCTGATTTTGGGAGAGACATTCTGTTCCAAGCGACCCAAGGAATTTTTCTTCGACCTCTTTCTTTTCCCCACCAGAAGGTTGCAAGAACTTTTTGTATTTCTTCACATAGAGAAAGGGGCAGCAAGAAGCAATTCATTGAGTAAACTGGTAGAGCCATCCCTATAGCTTTAATGACTATTTCTTTGCCAGCAGGTGATAAATACTGAAGGGACCATCCTTCTGTTCTTCCCTTAACTTTCTGCACTATATGATCAAACATCTCTACTTTTCTTCTGCGAAACTGTTCTGGGAGGCCTAGATATTTTCCTCCACCTCCAACATTATAAATTTGCAGATGTCTTTGTAATCTCTGACGCTTGGACTCACAGATTTTCATACCAAAAATGATGGAAGATTTTGTGTAGTTGATCATTTGACCTGAGATTTCCTCATATTTCTTGAATATAGCAGCCATATGTTGACAATTTGATTCCGTTGCTCGACAAAAGAAAAGAGAATCATCAGCAAACAGGAGGTGTGATATGTTAGGACAATCTCTCTCTAGCCGTAGCCCATGAATATGACTATCTTCAACGGCTGTAGTGATCATTTGGCTTAGTACTTCCGCACAAAAAAGAAAAAGGTAGGGTGAAAGAGGATCACCTTGGCGTAGTCCTCTTGATGGTTGAATGTAGCCGTAAGGAGAACCATTGATTAATACTTCATAGGAGACTGATCTTACACATCTCATAATCCACTGAACCCACTGACTGTCAAAACCCAACTGAATCATGACTTGTTCCAAGAAATCCCACTCTACTCTGTCATAAGCCTTACTAATATCTGTTTTGATAGCCAAGTAACCACTTTGACATTCCCTTTTTGACTTAAGGGAGTGGATCAATTCATGTGCTATCAGGACATGATCCGAGATATTACGCCCTGGGACAAAAGCAGCCTGGGACTCAGAGATGACTAGTCCTAAGCACTTTTTTAGTCGCATCACCAAAATCTTTGAGATTATTTTGTAGTTCACTGTACAAAGACTTATAGGGCGGTAGTCGGCTATACTCTTTGCGTCAGTAGTCTTAGGAATTAGACAGAGTTGAGTATGGTTTACCGTCTTGTCGAGTTCTCCAGATTCAAAGAAGAATTTAACCATTCTGCATACATCACTGCCAATCAACTCCCAAAATTCTTGGTAAAATCCTGCTGTAAATCCATCAAAACCCGGAGCTCGTTCTGCACCTATGAGGAAAACTGCTTTTTTTTATCTCAGAATCTGTAACAGGCCTCGTCAACTCTCCGTTCATCTCTGTCGAGACCCTTCTTGGTAGAGTAGAGATGGTACTTTCAAATTCTGTTCCTTTTGAAGTAGAGAACAAATTTTGAAAGTATGTCTCTGCCACTTTGCCAATTGCATCATCACGATAATGTTCGATGCCATTGTCATCAATGACAGATTTGATACGGTTGCGGGATTTCTGTACCTTTGAGGAAGCATGGAAATACTTGGTATTACGGTCTCCTACTTGTAGCCATCGGTTTCTGCTCTTCGTTTTCCAATGCTTTTCTTCATCTCGATATGCCTGGTTAAGCTCACGTTGCAGTTTATGAACTTCAGACATCGGGGTTGTGTGATCTCGTTCTGCAGCATCTAAACGAAACTTGAGACACTGGATAAGTTCTGCAGAATTTGTCTTGTTTCTTTTCTTCCACTGTGATAACTCTTTTCGACACATCTTAAGCTTGTTTTGAAAGCTTCCTGTTTCATCAAGAACACCACGATTCCATCCTCTATGCACTGAATCGATAAAATCTTGACTGCGCGAGTATCTTTTATTGTAACGAAATTGTCCTCGCTTAGTCAGAGTTTCTTCTGCAATGTCTATAATAACAGGGGCATGGTCTGAACCTGCTAGTGTTAAGAATTCTGTTTCTGAAGCTGGATACATCGTTTGCCAGTCTGAGTTCACAAAAACTCTATCAAGGCAGGATTCAATCGTTTCCTTCTGGCGCTTCCCAACCCAACTGAATGGATTACCTTTAAAGTTCAAATCTTTCATATTACAGCAAGTAATCATGTTGTTAAAGTCTCTGCAACTACTCTTACTGCGTGTTCTTCCACCTTTTTTCTCTGAAGCATCCAAAATTTCATTAAAGTCGCCACAAAGCATCCAAGGACCAGTTCTGTTCATTGATATTCTTTGAAGTCTCTCCCATAAGTGATGTCTTTCACTTGGGATAGGATTCCCATAAATGCAAGATAAGTAGAAATTAAAGGATTTATATTGAACATATAGATCTACTAATCTTACATCATGGGAAATAACTTGAACTGACAGATAGTTTTTCCAAAACACTGCTAGACCACCACTTAAACCTCTAGGAGATACAAGACACATATCATCAAATCCCAAACTGACACCCAAATCTCTGATGTAGTTATCTTGCTGTTTAGTTTCCATAAGGAACATCATGTCCAAGAGATACACCTTCTGCATCTCTTCTAGGCGTCGAACTGTCAAGGGTTGTCCCATTCCCTGACAGTTCCAAAATCCAACTCTCATGGAACCGGTGGTGGTACCGGCCCCACCGCGGCTCCGTCCATGTGGTTCTGTTCATAGGAAGCTAAGTTGCTTTCAATCTTCACTGTAGAAATCTCAGGGTCTCGACTAACTTGTCTTTTGGCAGAACTTGTTGATGCCGAGCTGTCTTCACACTGTTTTCTCTTCTTAGCATTCCGAGTCAGCATCTCAACAGCATCCTGATTCTCCCCTATTACATCAACAAATGCAGGTATTGGATTAGCAAAAACAACCTCATCATTATCTGGTTCTCCCGAACTGGCAGAGGAGATACCCTCCAAGGCATTATGTAGAGGGTCGATGTCAGACAGGATGTCCATTTCGTCAGCATTTGGAACATCTTGATCATCATGATTGTCTGGATTGTTGTCGTCCTCATTATCGGCTAGTTGTTGATTGTCTTCTTCAATCTCTTCTATCTGGACTCCTATGTTTCCATGGAATTCATGGTTACCATCATTGTCATCATTGTCATCCCCATCAGAGTCTAGGCCACCATTTTGGAGTAGACAACTACCCGAATCATGAGACATCAAGCCACAAACAGAGCAGAAACCCCTGAGACGTTCGTAAAAGAAGCTTATCACAGTGTTGACTCCCGGGGTGAACTGGTAGTTTCGTTGGAAACGCAGAGGTCACTCAACATTCCAGTTGACCCTAACTCTCACGAACTGAACACGGTTAAGGTTGTCAGCATCAAAATCAGTGCCCATCATGTCACCGAGGGATCTTGCGATTGAGTCAATGACCCCTAGATTCATGTATTGAAGTGGAATTCCACGGATTTGTATCCAGAATGGGATGAGATTGAGAGTGGCAGGATCCATCTCAGGAGACCATCTTTGGAGGACTAGCATTCTTTCTGCAAAGGACCATGGTCCGCGACGGAGGACGGTTTCCATGGATTCTTCTGAAGGAAAAACAAATTGGAAACGCCGGTTCTCCACAATTCGACCCCGAACTACTCCCATCAATCCCCAAGAACGAGGAAGAGACGCAACGATTTGACGGAGGTTTTGCTTTCGAGGCATCAGAGGACGGCCCAATAGACAGAAACGATTCTCATCTGCGGCTTGCTGAACCACCGCCGCTGGCATAGTGAAAGGGGCATCATCAATGCCAAGATCAATGTTCTGGAGGGCGCGTCTAATGTTGTCAGCCATGGTGATACAAAGTATATAGAAACGATTTGGGGTTTTGTTTGAAAAGGAAACTGGTAAGCAATTGATAGAACCCATCCCCAATCGCATACTTTTATAGGGTCTGTCCCCATGAAGAACAACTGCTAAATCGTGGTTAACTGTCACAATTTTACAGGGAATAACCGCACGATCGTAGAGAGAAGGAAACCACTCCACTCCGGCTGCAAAAACTGTCAGAATCTTAACCCGAAGATGACTAGAAAGGAAGAAATCATAAAATAACTGCCATATCGCTCCAAAAATCGCCATTTTCAGAGCAGTTTGCTATCAATTTTAGTTATTATTTATGGAGAAATATTAAATTAAAATAATATTGGACGAAAAATATATAAAATTTAAATAATATATGAAAAAATTGCAAATAACCACCAAACAATTCAGATCTCTCTCTCTCTCTCTCTCGAAGCAGAGACGCACTTTGCAAACCCTAATCCGACGACCTCTCCTTCGCCGCTCGATCCTCATCGCTGGTCAGATTCCTCTCTATCTCGCTCTTCCCTTTTTCTCTCTTTCTCGTTGCGTTATGCTGGATCGAATATTCTGTTTTGTTCCCCCTGGTCTTTGAGCTCAAAACATTTTGGGGTTTCAATGGTCTCGATTTCATTTAGTAATTTCGTCAGATTCCTATCCTTTGTATGTATGTATTCTTATAGATTGAACAACACAAGTGAATCGTATTTAGTATTGAAGTGAAGTTTCGTGGGATTGTCAATTTTACAGATTCGCGTGACGGCTTTTGTTTTTGATGAAATTGCGTTTCGATGGCTGGATACTCAAACAAAGGAGCTCCTACTAATGGATCAGTCTACGTTTCCAATCTCCCTTTAGGAACCGACGAGAATATGTTGGCTGAATATTTTGGGACCATTGGGTTGCTTAAGGTACTAACTAATTTGTTTCTTTTGTTTTGATTTTGATGTCATTCAAATCTTTTTTTTATGGCTCACAAAGATTTCGAGTTTTCTCACATGTTTCTCCCTACATTGTTTATTAGAGAGACAAACGAACTGGTACTCCCAAGGTATGGCTGTACCGAGACAAGGAGACTGATGAGCCCAAGGGTGATGCTACTGTTACCTATGAGGACCCGCATGCTGCTCTGGCTGCTGTTGAATGGTTCAATAACAAAGATTTCCATGGAAGCACTATTGGAGTTTTTATGGCTGAGTCCAAGAACAACAAAATTGCTGGTGATTCAGTTGAGTTTCTTGGATTTGATGAAGGTGCTGATATGGAAACTAATGGAGGTGCTGGAAGGGGGAGAGGTCAGGCTGATTCGTCGGCCAAGCCATGGCAGCAAGATGGCGACTGGATGTGCCCAAATACAAGGTCTGTGTGATGTGATTATCGGTGAGGAGCTTCATCTAGCTCTTTGTTTCCGTTGAATTGGCAGTTTTTGTAGTTTATAGCTTTTTTAGCGGTAGTGTTCTCATACTCTTCTATTGGCAGTTGTACAAATGTGAATTTTGCGTTCCGTGGGGTTTGTAACCGCTGCGGAACTGCCCGACCAGCTGGTGCATCTGGTGGCAGTATGGGGGCTGGTGGTCGTGGAAGGGGTCGAGGTGGAGGTGCTGATGGTGGGCCACCGGGGAAGCAGCCCAGTGGTGCTCCTACTGGCCTCTTTGGTCCAAATGATTGGGCTTGTCCAATGTAAGCATTCAGATTAGGTTCAGCTTCTCAAGATAATAAGCATGGTTAAAAAAACATTGCAATAGATCATCATTAGCAGAAGAGAACACTTAAATAGTATATGGCGTTGGTGGTATTAAAACTAATTTGTTGGATGTGTGGGAAGGAATATAGCTTGTATCTCACTGTTTTTGATGATGTCAGTTGACATTTAACTTTGAAAGAAGTGATGGCCCGCTCTGCTGTGTGTACTGGCTTTCCTCCTTTTTTTTGAATGTTGCTTTTAATTTTGTAATTTTCCGTTAGATGGCTGTAAACCGAGTAATGGAATGTGAAACTTGGTCAGGTTGTAGTTTTGATCTGGTATCCTCTATTTTTTTAATTCTTTTGAGGAAGTTATATTTGTGAATATAGACTGCCTTCAGTTTTTCTGAGTCTGATACAAAGTAGGACTATAAGTTTTAAATTAAATGCAAGTTATGCTCTGTGTTTTCTACTATCCTAACCAAGAGGCTGCTCTATGTGAATGCATATGGGTTGTTACGCAAAATGCATTTTTGTATTATATATGCTTTGGTTTTCATTTTCATTGGTTTTTAGTCCAGGAGAAATCCAAAAGTGACTTTTTCGTTCTGTAATTTTCAGGTGTGGCAATGTCAACTGGGCTAAACGTTTAAAATGTAATATCTGCAACACCAATAAACCTGGTCAGAATGAAGGTGGTGTGAGGTATGACTCACTGCCAATAGTAAGATTGCCTTTGAATTGTTATTTGCAATATTCAAGCTGAGGATTTATGTTATAAATGATTTTACAGTGAATGTAGGAGAGATCATAGGTTTTCTGTTTGTAGTTTGTTGTCAGCAGGGTATTTTTATTCCGAATGAGTGCAATTTGAATAAGTACCTGTTTTTATTTTGACAATTGATATCCTGCTTCTAACGTTCTATACTTCTATTCTGACCAAATTAGAGTTGCATTAAGAAATTTGTTCTACTAAAAGACCACTCTGATGCATTTACTTTCTCTATATAGGGGAGGTCGTGGTGGTGGTTACAAGGAATTGGATGAACAAGAATTAGAGGAAACTAAAAGACGCAGGCGTGAGGCTGAAGAAGTAAAATATGCTTTCCTTGAAAAGCTGTTTGTTTATTTTTTTTGTATTTGGATGAGTTCTCAGTTTATTGGCATATGCCATTTAACGTTTACGTCATAAATATTTCAGGATGATGGTGAAATGTATGATGAGTTTGGGAATCTAAAGAAGAAGTACCGTGTTAAAATGCATCAAGCTGACACCAGACCTGCTGTTGCTGCTGGTCGTGCTGGGTGGGAAGTCGAGGAACTAGGTAATTTTTGTTTAATTCCTCTTTCCACTATGATAGATGGCTCGATTGATAACTAGCTGTGTAGTGAGTAGTCCTCAAAGAAAGTTTCCGCTTGTCATCTAAAAAACTTAGTGAAACGTAACATATATGGAGGGAGGGATTTGCTGGAATTTTCACATTAGCTTCAGCTAACTTGCCTATATAGCCCAGGCCTTTAGGGGATCTCCAATAAACAATGTTGTTCCTTGTTAGAGTATTCTTCTTTTAACTGCATATATATAAAGAGGAAGATAACAAAGATGAAAATATATCTCTCCAAGAAATAAAAAGGTCATGATCCAATGTGGTTTGTTGACAATTTATATTGACTGTGGCAGGTATTGATAAAGATGGAAGAGAGAGAAGCAGAGACAGGCAAAGAGACCGTGGTAGAGATCATCACTATGATAAGGATAGACGCAGAAGCAGAAGCAGAAGTCGAGATAGGGAAAGAGGCAAGGAGCGAGACTATGACTATGACCATGATCGGGACAGAGACCGAGACAGAGACTACGGTCGTGAACGTGGAAGCAGGTACCGTAACTGAGAGATTGGTCATAAGTGTTAGGGTTTATAGTTTCTCATCTGTTTCATCGAACTTAACTTCTACAACGATATCATTACAACGTCTCCTTTCTTTCTTTCTCTCTCTTTTTTGACTTATTGTGTGAAGTAAAAGTCTTTTGGGTACTTCAATGGCTATTGTTTTGGTCTCATTATGTTCTGAGAGAAGCATCGTTTTAAAAAAATTGATAATTATGTCAAATATATCATTTACCATTTAGCCAAAAAAAAATTGGAGAATATCATATACTAATAAATAATAATTGGTAAATTTGGTTACCGACGTCATTTTGCAAATTTCGACGCGTCTTAATTGATGTCTTTTTTTTTTGTTGTTCTCTTGTTTCATCCCCAATCATTTAATCGATGTATGGTTTTGATGGAATCAAAAGATAGAAGATGAAAAATTCTGTGTGGATAGTATAGTTTCTGAAAATAAAGCAGGATAAGAATAAATTGGGAATTTATACTACTGTTTTTTTTTTTTCTTTTCTCACAGCAAAGATGATATTATGATATATACTATTTAAAACATCACTTCATTGTCATGAACGTGGTCGGATTTGGAAATACGATGAAAAAAGCTCGTCATGGACTCGCACTTAAAACAGAAATATCTTTTTCGTCTAGACCCCACAATGAATTCACATGCACTACAATGTAATTCCAACATATTCTTAGTTATTGAAAAAAAAAAAGTTAAAGAAAAAGTGATGAAAGTACAAGAAAATCTGAAAATGTTCAAGTTGATTTGTTTCTACGTTGAGTTTATATATAATCAGAAGTTACGTTATTTTCTATTCATGTTTGAGTTTAAAGCTCATATAAGATATGAACCGAATGCATAAACTACTTGACACTAAAAACTAAAAACTAATGTATTTTTTTATAGACAAGAAACGACACTTAGCAGTTTTGGTACCATGAAAAATTGTGCACTTTGGATAAGAAAAGCTTAAAAAATCAATTATTTTTTGAAAGTCAATCCTACACAAAGAAGAAAAAGGAATCAAAACTTCAATAGCGTTCTTTTAAAAACCAACAAAACATGACAACCAAAAAAAGATCAATTTTATGGGAATTTGAGATTATTTGAAAATTTTATGTGGTTTTCTATAATTTTTTTTTAAACATTAGACTAGCTCAACATAAAATTTGTCTTACTTCCCTCTAATTTCTCTTTGAAATTTTAGATTTAATTTAATTTATTGGTGTACATTCTTATTACAGGTGTAAATAAAGACAAACAAAACACTATATATATCCACTCATTTACATGTGCCCACTTTTAATTATTGCTCTATAAACTCCAAAACCAAAAAAAAAAAAACAGAGCAGGAACAGAGAAAAAGCTCTCACAAGTCACAGGACTCATTAGGCTTCATAGTTTGTTCAATTCAATGTCTCCTCTCCACGATCTTAAGATCAATCTCAATGGCCAATACATATTCTTCCTCAATCAGGTAAAGAACCAAACCTAAACACTCAGCTCAAAATTCACAGTCTTGACTATGTTCTGTTCTTAATTCCCTCTCTATGCTCTGTTTTTTCTTTTAGAATGTAATTTCAGAGTACTCTGGAAGCTTGAGGAAGGTGATAAAACAGAGCAAGAAAAAGAAAAACAAGAAAAATAAATCTCCAGAGATCATCACTATCGAGCTCGATGATTTTCCAGGTGGACCAGATGGGTTTGAGCTGGTTTCAAGGTTCTGTTACAACAACGGAGATATCTCAATCATCGATGTCTCAAACGTCTCGACTTTGTACTGCTGCTCTGTGTATCTAGGCATGACAGAGAAGTTCTGTCTCTCTAATCTCTTCCTTCAGACCGACAAGTTTCTACAAGAAGTGTTCTATGGGTCTTGGAACGACATCGTCATGTGTCTCAAGAACTGCGAGCAAGTGTTCGTCCAAGCAGATTCCTACGGTCTCGTTGATAAGCTAATCTTTGCAGCTTTGACCAAAATCTCTCGGAACTCAGAAACGTTTTCTTCTTCTTCACTCTCTTCCTTCGCCTCTTCTCTTTCTCCTGAGATGGCCAAGAACACGCCGGAATCAGACAGTAGGTATATTTCGCAATCTGTTTCTTGCGGAAGAAGTAACGAGTGGTGGTTCGACGATATGTCAAATCTCTCCCCGCAGATCATCTTGAAGCTAGTTATGATCATTGGAGCTTACAAAACCAACATAAAAAGCTCAATACTAACGAGATTTCTCCTCCATTATCTCAAGACAAAACTCCAAACCAAATCAAGAAGTACCATAGAGCTTATGAGGAACAAACTCGAGTACTCCGATTTAGCTAATACAGCCGTTGAAGGAGTGATTTCCGCAGGAAGAAACGCGTTTTCTTGCAGGAAACTCTTCTGGGTTCTTCGAGTTTTATCAAGTTTTAGCTTAAGTAGAGAGTCAAGAACCGGTTTAGAAACCCTAATTGGAGAAATGTTGGAACAAGCAACACTTGATGATCTACTGATATCTGCAGGAGAAAGTAGAGAGGGTGGGTTCTATAATGTGGATCTTGTGATAAGATTATTAAAAGTGTTTGTGAAGAACATGGAAGAGGAAGAAGAAGAATCAAGAGAGAAGAATATGAAAGATATTGGGAAACTGATTGATAAGTACTTAAGAGAGATATCTCCAGATCAGAATTTGAAAGTCTCCAAGTTTCTTGGTGTTGCAGAGAGCTTGCCAGATTCAGCTAGAGAATGCTTTGATGGAGTTTACAGAGCCATTGACATCTATCTACAGGTCAGTTTCTTTGTTTTTAAATTTTAATATTTTGGTATGTTTTTGTTTTCTTGAATTTCCTCACCAACTACAATTGATTTGATTGAGCCAAAAATAAAAAAAATGTTATTTTCTTCTTCTTCTTCTTCTGCAAAAGTGAGACAAAAAAATAGAGAATAACTTGATTTTTCTATGTGTATTGGACATATAGAAGATGACAAGTGCCAGACAGATTACAATAACCATATGCTTTTAAATACATTTTGGATTTGCACATTTATTATGAAGAGTCGAAATAGAGTCAACTATTCTTTTATTCATCATAAAGAATTGAAGTTTGAGGTATAAAAGCCAAACTCAGTCTTAAGTTTTAACATAAAACCGAAAATGTACCACAAGAAAGATTTGAGGTTTGAGATTAATGTCTGTTTGGGTGGACATAGTGTAAACTAATAAATACATATATGGATGTATATATGATTAAGATTTGGAGTCATCCTTAGATTCTGCACTCTGTCTTGTTACTGCCGTGGGGTTCATGTCAGATTTACCCACAAGGCCACAGGTCTTGACTGTATGCTTCTTCTTGTTTTTCTTTTAGTAGTCTTTAGTCTATTAGTAAAAATATCTGCAAAAAGGGAATATTTCTTGTAAGGTACTATCAGTTAAACTTGAAACTACATGTAAAAACTAACAACTATTCAAGTACAGCTTTATATAAATGTTTTTTCTGTTGACATGTTTTACTGGAATTAAAAATAGTTCAAATTTTCAAAATTTACAGAACCAGTGATATGTCAGTTTATAATTGAGTCTTTTACAGTGGAGACTTCAATAATTCTTTGTTTTGTTGTTGTTGTTGTTGTACAGTCTCATCCGAATCTGACATCCCAAGATCGAGCAAAGATATGCCGATGCCTAAACTACAAGAAACTAACAATGGGGACGTGCAAACAGCTCGCCAGAAACCCTAAGATCCCTCCAGAAATCGCCATTGAAGCACTCAAGTCCAGGTGTGAGAATCAACAACACACAACTTCAGATGTTAAAGTTGTAAACAAGAGTTTCTCTTGTAGATATTCAGAAGAGAAGAAGAAGCCTGTACTATTGCATCTCGAGATATCAGATAAATTAGCCGATAGGTTGAAGACTAGAGGAGCATATAATTGGAGGGTCATGGATAGTTTCAGAGAAGGCTTATGAGGAAAGTCCCAAGTCAAGATTGAGCAGTCAAATCTTCCAATTCATTAGACAATCTCATTTGCACCCTAACGTTGTCGAGTGTCTTGTACAAATCATCAGATACTCGAGGCGTTTTTTATCGTAGAAAGCTATGAATTCATGAAGCTTACCTTTCACTTCCATCCAACTACATCCCGGCGTTTTCACCACCTGTTGAACTTTCATTTGTTGTCTTACTCAAGCAACTTCATCCCAGTTTTGGGATTCCGAGTACAAATTAGCCAAGAGCGTGTATCTCCCGCTGTGACTAGGTTGCAGCTTAATCACACGGGAGGCTGCGTCTGCGTATTTACCTAACTCATAGTCTTTGTGTATCAAACAAGACCCAAACAAAGCTCCCCATACCACATTTGTTGGCTCCATTGGCATCTTCTCAATCAAAGTCTTTGCCTCTTTTAGCAAACCATTTCTTCCAAATCGATCAACCATACACGGCCTTGTTTGATACATTTGGCTCCAAATTGAGTCTTTCTTTCATGCTCAGGTAAAGCCTTTGACCGTCTTCTACAAGGCCTCCATGAGCACAGGCGCTTAACACAGCGATGAAAGTAACTTCATTTGGTGAAACATGGCTCCTTAACATGGTCTGAAAGAGATCAACTGCGCCTCTTGCATATCCGTGCGCTGCAAGTCCATTAATCATCATCAGTCCCGTGGAAACACACTATGAATTCTGATTGCTATACTGTCATTGGTTCTTCTCGTTTTTTTCCAAACATTTCCCTTGTTCCAGATTCTTTTTAATTAAGAAAGAATAAAGATTAACTTTTTAATTAAGAAAGGCTCTTTTGGGGACTTAACGACGTATCAAGCAGATTTGTTATAGATGTGTCTCACAAGGCCAAGAGATTCGTTTTCATGATTAATCTAGTATTTCTTGGTTAATTATAGGAATCTATCTGTTTGTTTGTTTTTTTTGGTGTTTCTGTTCTGTTTTAATGAGTCTATAGATGTTAACATGGCCATCTAACATTGCTAATGGTAGAAACCAGTTAGTTCCAGATTCTTCTAAAGTATATAGACTACTAACCTAGGTGCAAAGAAAGATTAACTTTTTAAGAAAGGCTCTTTTGTTGTAATTATCTCATGATCCCTTGCTTCATTTGTTAATATCTATTAATGTCAAAGGTGTTTTCACAAGAAAACTGCTACTTGTTTGTGCCTTTATCTCAGTCAAAGATCGAAGATAAACTTAGGTCGACCGCCACATCCGCGAGTTCTATGATAAGGTACAAAAAGTTACTCAGACTCTTTTTATGAGTCAAAGAGAGTTCAAAGAGAGTTCTAGTCTTGTCTTACTCTTTTTGTTTTCATTAAAAACAGATGATATGATATAAAGAGAGTTGTTTCCAATAGAATTTATATTAGTTACTAAATCTTTTAAAAGTGTTACAGTTCAACAATTAAAATTCATTATTTCATATCATCAACAGAAAGAAGAAGAAAAATCTCTACTAAGAACATTGGATCCTTACACCAAACAGCATAAAGCTTCCTTTGTTCTCCTCTGTTTTTGTTTCTTCATCTTTTAACTTGGAGCTCACGGATTTTAATTTTTGACTCAAGGTGATGATGTCAATAGATACTGCAAGTTGGGATGTACATCATCTGTGTGTGGTGCTTTAACTACTCTCCAGAACTCCGGTAAAATATTAGTTCATCGTTAATTATCATTATTATTATTAGATTGCCGAATGAAACAGAAAAATTTACTAATTCTAGTATTGTTTCGGTGAAATAGATGCAAGTGAAATTGTAAATGGAGCAGTTGCACAATGCACCAAGACATGTTCTGCTTTCTGCACCAAGGACTCAGCTAAAGCAGTTTCAACTGCCTAACAAGCATGTCCCCAATCTATGTGTTGTTGTTTTCTCTGTTTTCAATAATTCTCTTGTATGTGATAAAATGCTAGACACTTGAGCTAGCTACTACTATCTCCAGGTTTTCTATGTCACGTCGAAGGTCATCAATCCCTAGATTGTTTAACCCTTCTACATGCTATTATCTAAACAAAGAATAATAGTGTGTGTGTCCTATATATACGTGCTTTAACATAATTTTCTTACAATCACCTCATATTGTGAGTTGTGACAAAAAAAAAAATGGTTATATGGATGAACCTAATAATATCTTTATATACATTACATGTAAATCAGTAAATGGACACTTTCCAAATAGCTATAGTTTCTAAAAAGGTAACTTATATTTTTTGTTTTTATGATAAACATTTTAGTAAATAACTTTGAGGATATATATAGTTTTATGATACTCAAAGGCATGACTGGAAATGCAGTGTTTGCGATTTGCGGGAATTTGCAAAAAGCATTGATAATCTCAGCGTTTGGTAAGAAGAAAACTTTAACTAAAGAAGCCCTAATATATAAGAATCCAACAACAAAAGGACAAACGACGATGATAAATGACAAAACAACGACCAACAATGGAATCTTAAAAAGAACATAAAACAATCCTTAAGCCATACGCTCTCAGTATAATATATTTTCTTAGATTTTAAAATATAAGCTTTAACTAAAAATTATATTGCAGGATCTTCATCTTGCTCTCCCACCAGCTCGAACTTCCTTGTCAACCAGAGACTGACCTCGGTCATTACCTGGAAACTGATTGCATGGCCACACCTGCACATGAAGAAATTCACTTAAAGGTATAATAAAACAAAGGGAATTAGGGAAGTAAAGTAGTTGTGGAAAAAAAAAAAAAAAATTAGTTGATGGTATACTGAAAAATCTATAAACAATGTATGTCAGAAACAAATTTTGAATACTTGAAAACCGTTGGTTGTTGAATTCTTTGAACATTTAACATGTTTAAATAAAAATTGTTAACTTTTTATTTTTAAAGAAATATGTAGATTTGGAAGGACATGACTGGATTTGATCCAAAAAAAAAAAGAAGGACATGAGTGGTAGATTTTTTTTTTTTTTTTTTTTTCATCGAAATTGATTATGTTATATTGATGAATCAAGCTTTCTACTCAATTGTATTATGAACTAGATATAAATCAAGCTTGAATCAAGCTTTCTAGTTCAGAGTTATATCGATCTTCGCTTCAAACGGGAGTCTGACAACAAGACTGCTTCATTGTATTATGAATCATTTTGGTCTCTTTTATAGTATGACTCTGAACTATTGACCAATTTTTTTAGGCGATATGAGATATTATATCCGTATTTTTTTATTCATCTATTGAGTAATATATGTCTGTTTTTAGAAATTTGTATTACATCATATGCAGTAAAATCACAATTTTTATTAACTAAATGCATTATAGAATAATTCAAGATAATTTAAATATAAATTCAAATAAAAATGAAAGGAAATCATAGATTTATGTTCGAATGAGGTAGAAAGATTTTCTTATTTTTTTAAATCTTACCTATAATTAATTTTGAAATTTTTGGTAACTAATATTAAAATCAATGCATTAAATGTAAAAACTTTCCAAAAAGTATTTTTGAGCAAAAACTGCTGCAAAAATACTAGTATAGATGAATAAAGTCATAATACATTTGTTTTTGGAGCCAAACAGACGGTGTGAAGCAATTTGAGTAAAAGGTAGAAGAATTACAACCAAATTTTGCAAGCAAATGAGCAACATTATTACAACATCTCTTAATGAAAATAAAATGAATCATATGAAATTTATTGACCCACTCTTTGATGTCTTGTATAATATTCTCCAGGGTGATGTCAAACTCTTGATTGTTTAAAATCTCAGTTAGGATCTCTGAATCCCCTTCAAAACAGACAGAAGTTATTTCTTTTATCCATGTTTGTTGTAATGCCGTTAGTAGTGCTTTTGCTTCAACTTCCAATGGAGATGATGTTTTCCCCAGCAGCGAGGAGCCCCAACCATTAGCTATACCATTTTTATCGCGAAGGATCCACCCTGCTTTCGCCATGGCAGAGTAATGATCATATGCTGCATCATAGTTGCACTTGAACAAGGTTGAAGTTGGACGCTTCCATAATATATTGGTATTGGAAATCTTGTGAGATTGTTGATGTCCTGTTGTGGGGTTATGAGCATGCCAATCATTGACATCCCCTCTTGCTCGTTGTACAACATTTATAGGTCTGTCTTGAATAGCATCAAAAGTAAATCTGTTCCGCGACTTCCAAATATGCCAAAGTAACCAAAAAGGCAATAGTGTTGTATTAGGCGGAAGATCAGCTGTGTATTTGATATCCAAGAAAGTGGCAATGAACTGATCACTATCAAAAGATGCCGTTAGTAATATATGAATTGGTATATTAGCAAGGTCCCATATTTGTTTTGCTTGTGGGCAATAGAATAGAATGTGATCGATGGTTTCATCAGCTTTAAAGCATCTAGGACAAATAGGGTCCAAATTCATACCCGAGTGTTTAGCCTGGTTATAGATGGAAGAGATTTTGAAAGAATACGCCATAGGAAATGTTTCATCTTTGGTAAAATCGGAAGTCGCCAAAGTTTTGTTTTTAGAGACACTGATCCATGAGGGATAAGTGGTGGTTATAGACATGAGTGGTAGATATATGCATACATTTTTGAATAAATGCCAACTAAAGTTGCAATTTTTCATTGTACTTTTTGTTAAATAAATTTTTATCTTTATTTTGAAAAAAAATTGCCCAAAAAAAAATTGTTGCTTCTGTTCATTGTAGACCTTTATCTTTTCACCATATCTTATTCACAACTTTTCATTCCAATAGTTATGTTTATCTAAATGTTTATGTCTTTTGAACTCTCTCTCTCTCTCTCTCTATATATATATATATATATATATATATGTCTTTTTATTGATAACTAACAAATCATTGTTCAAAGACACAAATTTTTTTTTCATGAATGTTAATATCTAATATCCAACATTATTTAATAATCTAACTAAATATTTTTGAAATGATTATAGTAATATAAAAATTTAATAAAGTTTAATTATGTAACTTACAATTGCGTTTATTTATCTTAACTCTTCGTAAATCTTCGTAAAACATGTTTTAAAGATTTAACTATTTAATCTTTTATTTTTAGAAGTTGTGTATTTTATTAGAATTATTGGTTTATAAATTTTCATTCAAGATAAATTTATTTTATTTTTAAAATTATTATATCAGAAATTTGCATTTATTTATTATAACCTTTCGTTTGATATTCTCACTTAGTATCACTTCTTCATAATATCTTATTATATAAAGCTTAATGTCAAAGTTACTTATTAATAAGATCATGACACATGTCAATTGTATCATTCAGATACTGACACATGTCAATTGTATCATTCAGATACTGACACATATCAATTCTAAATTTAATATAAAAATGTAAAAATTCAAAATCTACCATAAAAAGGTTTTATATAAAAGTAAAATAGAGAAAAGAAAACCTAATTTTATTTAAAATCTTTTAAAGAAAAAAACCTTTGTAAACTTACAAATGTAAAACAAACAATTTTAAAAATATTAAAAGTCAATTATAAGAAAATTCTAAAATTTAAACAAATTTAAAATTTATCAAATATTATTATAAGGAAATTATATTATATATATATATATATCATAAAATTCGAAATTATAATATTGTTTATTTATTTTAATTTTAAGTTGCTAATTTTACAAGAAAACTGATTATTTTTTATATAAAATAAAAAATGATTGTGAAAATATACAATTAATTATTGTTTCTAAAAAAATGTAAATACTCACCTTTACATAAAGAAAGAGATGGTTGAAGTATATTAAAAAAAAAAAAGATTGTCTCCTAGTTTTTTTTCACCAATCAAATAATTTATTTTAAAAGACTGTTATTGTAATATATAACATAGGAGTATGTAAGATTAACGTATGCGTTTTTGTAACTATAAAAATGTTAAAGTGAAAAGACATATAATATGTTATTTAATGTGTTCATAAAGACAATTTGTTGGTAGTCGTAAAAACTAAAAGAGTATATTTTAACAGTAAAATATATTTGTGTGTATAAATACACTTTTAGTGGTAATGTATATAGTAGATTTGTAAATGAATATACATTAGTGTATTATAGCAAAAAAAAAAACTATTTTCTATAACTAAAAGTTTATCTCTTTACTTTTATACATTTTTTTACTTATGAAAAGAATTAAATATATATTCTTTGTCAAATTAAATTTTATTTTAATAACTTTGAACTCATCTACAACTATTTACTTTAATTAAAAGTGTATCTATTTACTTTTTTTTCAACAAAACAATAAATTAAAAAGAAATTCATCGGTTAGTTGTTCAAGCTGGAGGAAAGGAGTTTACAAAAGAACCTTCAGAGATAAGAGAACGCGAAGCACGGACAAGACAATCTGCCTTCGTATTTGACGCATGCGGGATCGAAGAGATGAAGAATAGTGGGAAGGACTCCAGTGAGTTAAACTCATCGAGCAGGTTGGAGAAGGACGGCCAATCTTCAGGAACTGCACCATAGTGAGTAACTCAGCACAATCAGTCTCGAAATGTTGACAAGTGATCCTTGGAGTACGTATCCGCTCCATGACCCACAGCAACGCTTCTAACTCCGAATGTAGGGGAGGGGCTCCGTATTAGACACTTGACCCCAACAACAAGGTTCGTTCCTCACCAACGCAACACCACCAGTCCAATCCTGAATGCACATTTGTGGCTTTCCAAGAACCATCAATCTGACAACCAGGTGAAGAAATCTGGATATCCGAAGACGGAGATGGAGCTAACATGACCGCCGTAAAATAGAGCGCCTCTTCCCAGGCTTACTTATCGCCCAAAGCCTGAGCAATTATATCATTCGCCTCGATCTCTAAACCTTGAAATTTTTTTTTATTTATGGCCTTCCAGATTATCCATAAAATCCATGGTAACTGAAGAAGTTGATCATGATCATCCTGTAGAGAGGCATCTCTTCAGAAAACAAAATCCAAATTCGAGAACACCGACTCATATGGAAAACCCTCCGACGAGACCAGAGTCAGAGATAAATCCCAAACTTCACACGAGCAAGGGCATTCAAAGAAACATGATTAATAGTCTCGACCGCAGAGTCATACCTTCTACACCAAATATCACACTGGACAACTCCGTGTATCTATTTATTTTTATAGATAGTTTTTACTTACTCAAAATATTTACTTTATATTTTTCGTTAAATTTAATTTTATTTTAACCCGCACATTGGGCGGGTCCTAATCTAGTTTGTTTATAAAGTAAAACCATCAGAGTTGCAATCTGAAGTCATTTATATATAGATTTCTAAAAATGTATACATTTGAACTGAAAAAAAAGTTTGAAAATTTCTTGAAAAGAAATACAAATATATAGATTTCTAAAAAAATAATTGTTAGAAAGATGCAACCATAGAAAATTTCTATCATATAAAATAAGAAAAATAAAATATTTTATGAAAAAATGAAACTGTTTTTTGCATTTATTCAAATTGCTATTATTATATAGATTTGAGTTCTTCCTTTCAAATTTCAAAAGGACCAAACCGAATTAAACCACAATTGCCATTCAATTGCCATTCAATTGAACCGAACGAACTCTGAATCAAAGGGGGATCAAGTTATCCGTAGTAAAAGGAACAGTCAAACTACTGTCACTGGGTCTCCTGGTCGACCAATCTGGAATCAGATGAACTGCTTTTGGATGGTTCATTCATAATCTGGTGGTGAATCATGAGTTAAGGTTTGAAATCAATAACCATCATCATAAATCTTTAGCCCAATATTCTTTAACGGGTGGGGCATCAAATGAACGGATTCGAGAAATGATTCTAGCCTTTAGTTAGAAGCGATCTCAAAAGCATAGAAAACTAAGAACTGAGCATTGCGTCTATCTCATGCGTTGCCTTCCCAAGACGAAAGAGAAACCTCCAAGAAACACAAGACCTCTATCTCAACAGAATCTGCCTTGTTCATTTGCTTCATGCAACCCTCAACATTATCTATATATGTGTAGGCTTATATGTTTGTATGCCTTGTATATAAACAATTCCTTCTTGAAATCATGTCAATAAGTCTGCCTATAACACGGACCGATGGAACATTTAGGACTTTTGGCCTCTATTGGTGCTACAATTGTCATCGTACGGTCAGGATTGCATCCTCTATCCCATCTGAGATCATGTGCCCTCGATGCTTGAGGCAATTTGTTGTCGAGATTGAGATGAGACATCCTCGGTTTACTTTCAATCATGCTGTTCCCCCTTTTGATGCTTCTCCTGAGGCTCGTCTTCTAGAAGCTCTATCACTCATGTTTGATCCTCCAATCATAGGGGGGTTTGGTCCAGACCCATTTCTTAGAGCAAGATCAAGAAATATATTGGAACCTGAAACAAGACCCAGACCACACCATCGACGACGCCACAGCCTTGACAATGTTAACAATGGCGGTTTACCTCCACCAAGAAGAACATATGTAGTTCTCCGACCCATTAATCCGGCTAGTCCACTTGGAAGCATAACCGAGCCACCAAATCCTGCACCACCCCAGCGTTTGAACACACATGATTTCTTTACTGGAGCAACAGGCTTAGAGCAGCTGATTGAACAGCTAACACAAGACGATAGGCCTGGACCACCACCAGCGTCAGAACCAACCATTGATGCGCTACCCACTGTGAAGGTAACACCACAGCATCTAACCAACGACATGTCACAATGCACAGTGTGCATGGACGAATTCATTGTTGGTGGGGAGGCTACAGAGTTACCGTGCAAACACATATACCATAAAGATTGTATAATCCCGTGGCTCAGGCTTCACAATTCTTGCCCCATCTGCCGTCGTGACCTCCCACCTGTCAACACCATTGCTAATTCTCGAGAAAGGAGCAATTCTATTAGACAAGACATACCTGAAAGAAGACGCCCGAGGTGGATGCAGCTTGGTAACATTTGGCCCTTTAGAGCAAGATACCAAAGGGTTAGTCCCGAAGAAAGACCACAGCAGAATCCTCGAGGTAACAGGAGCTAAATCCAAATATTTCAGGGGCATCCCTCTTTCTGACTATGGAGAGTTTCTATGATTCAAGAACTATAAATCCTATATATGTATAGACGCTATGAGAAACTGTCTATTTGAATATGCTTTGTATATCTCAGAAATAAACTCAAGCTAAACATACATAACTACTGGACTTACCTAACGCATAGTGTAACCTTGTCCTCTGGAAAACTAACGATTTCACAAAGAAGAGACTCTTCCTACCTAAACTTTGTTGCATAAGCTCTGTAAAATCAACCAGATTTGGAGTACAGGAGCTTAATTATACTGTAATTTATAAGAACTGAAACATAATTTTAGAAAGTCATAAGATCCTCATACAAACATCAATGCATCTGAAGAAAAAACAAAACATAAACATTCTATTTACAGTAACGATCAGCTTTCTTCTTGACGCGGTCGTCAAGAGCATCTGCCGTGGATTCGAAGTTTGATTTCGGAATGTAACCGAACTTTTTCGCCTCCACAGGAAAAAGGTCATCGTATTTCTTCTTCTTCGCGGCATCGATAGAGTAAATATCTTCTCCAGCAGCGTCGGGAGCCATCTTCAGTTCTCCCTCAGCACCGTCGTCGAGCTTCTCCGTGTTCTTCTTCTGCTTCTTCTTCTTCTTCTTCTTCTCGATCGATTTCCTCGTGGCTAGATCACCTCCTTTGAACGCTAGTCTTCCACCTTTCACGCTCTCGTAAGGATCTGACATAGCTCCTTCGATTTCTCTAATCGATTAGGGTTTTCGAATTCCTCTAGAGTTCGTTCAGTGTCGCTTTTGGGATTTTTTTTTTCTTACTTGTAAAAAATAAAACGACGAAAAGAAGACTTGGGCCATAGTCGTGTTATTGGGCTCGCCTTCAATTGAACCGAACTAACTCTGAATCAGTCGGTTTACTAAACCGATCTACGTGTCGAACAGTCCAAAAAAACAGAGGAAGAAGAAAAGATTGTAATGATCTTTTTCTTCTGCACTTTGTTTTCAAATTTGTTTAGCTTTACTTCCACAGATTCTTTCTGCTACGTGTGTCATTGGAGAAGACGGTCTTTATTTGTGCTACAGACAGTTATGCGTTATTTTTATCCTTGTTCTTCGTCTAGTACGATTCATAGATGATTCCACAGTCTTCTTGTTCGAGTTTGCATTTCCTGTTACCTGTTTATGTGTCTCATCCTCTGCTCTGTCCTGAGCTCGGCACGTTTCCAAGGAGTTGGGTTTTGCGTCGGAACTATAAAGTTTTGAACTTTCGGTTTATTTCGTGTGGAGTTCGCCGGGATTCGAATAACCTAAGATTGCCGGATTATTCTAGTACAAGGAGATTTCTTATCTCTACGTCTTCCAATGAATTCAAAGTCGAGGAAGCTTCGAAAGAGAACAGTTTTAGTAATATTAGGGAAGATCCGATAGTGGATAAGCTTAGGACACAATTGGGTGTAATCCATCCAATCCCGTCACCACCTGTTACCCGTAGTGTGATTAGTCTATTCGTTTTCTTTTTCTTCGTTGGTGTTGCTTTTGATAAAATATGGACGTGGAGAAAGAGGCAGAGAGAAACGGGTGGAGATGGAAGCCAACGAGGAGCAGGACAATGGCCACAGGTTCCCACCAGCTTCTCCTTGTTCCTAGAGAAAGATTTGCAAAGAAAAGAGTCCGTGGAGTGGGTGAATATGGTTTTGGGGAAGCTCTGGGAAGTGTATAGAGCTGGGATTGAGAATTGGCTTGTTGGTTTGTTGCAGCCTGTGATTGATGACTTGAAGAAGAAGCCTGATTATGTTCAGAGAGTTGAGATTAAGCAGTTTTCTTTAGGGGATGAGCCTTTGTCTGTCAGAAATGTTGAGAGGAGAACATCTCGCCGTGCCAATGACTTGCAGTACGTGTGTACTTGAGTTGTTGGGATTGCTCTTACTTGGTTTCACTTGGATATTATTTTCCAATCACTGAAGCTTCTCATGAGATATATTTCACTTCATGAACAATCTTAGTTTAAAGAGTCACCTTTCCTATGTTACATATCTTTCGGGGTACTTCAAAGTTCAAACTGTCTCTATCAGCGGCTCAGTTTGAGGTTTGTTATCCTGTTATAGGTACCAAATTGGACTTCGGTATACTGGTGGTGCGCGCATGTTGTTATTGCTCTCGTTGAAATTTGGTATAATCCCTATAGCTGTCCCAGTGTGTGTCCGGGATTTTGACATTGATGGTGAGCTTTGGGTCAAACTAAGATTGATACCAACACAGCCTTGGGTGGGAGCTGTATCATGTTCGTTTGTATCACTTCCAAAGGTCACATTTCAACTTGCAGCATTCAGATTGTTTAATCTAATGGGTATGCATTAATCTTTGTCTTCTGTTGCATCTCCATGATATTGTTTGTGCTGCTTCTTTCCATAAACAGACAACCTCTTATAGTAATTTTTTTAACTGCTGGCTAGACTATGGATTGCTGATTAATGAATGGACTTTTAGCTTTTGCTCTTGCCGCAACTCACACATTTTATTTCTTGTGTCATGAATGGTTCGGATGATGATATCAGGAATCCCTGTTCTATCAATGTAAGTTCTGTTGTATCTGTTACTTCAAATGTTGTTCCTGTTAATGTTTGATACTACATGGACTTATTGCTTCGTATCAGAAAGGGCCACTTTCCTTGCTTGGAACTTAGATGATGTAATCATATAACTGAAATATATTTTTACGGAGTTTATCAAGCATATAGTTTAAGATGCATTGGTGCATTGTCCTGATTAGATATTAGTATTTCATTTTGTTTAATGTTGAGTGCTTCAGCTCCTTGTAGGTTTGAAATAGTAGTTTCCTTCTTCATTCCTATGGTTTTACCCAGCATCGTCTCTTACAGGTTCTTGACCAAACTGCTGACAGAGGATTTGCCTCGATTATTTGTCCGACCAAAGAAAATAGTCTTGGATTTTCAGAAAGGAAAAGCTGTTGGACCTCTTTCAAATGATCTTAAATCAGGAGAAATGGAGGAAGGCAATAAGGATTTTGTTGGGGAACTATCTGTTACACTTGTAGATGCTCAGAAGCTTCGATATATGTTCTCTGGTAAGCTATACTTCCTTTCATGTCAGTGTTGCCTTCTTAGTTGGAGAAATGGAATAGATAGACAATCTCTTACTGTATATAATTCTCCATGCGCAAGTTCATTTGATTTTGTTGGGAACAACGTGGCTATCTATATATTAAATGGGTCTATGTGTGAGATCTTTCGTTATTTTACATGTTTGTTCAGCGGTTAACGTTTACCTCGATAATTGGTAATAGGTAAAACAGATCCATATGCAATTCTCAGATTAGGGGATCAAGTTATCCGTAGTAAAAGGAACAGTCAAACTACTGTCACTGGGGCTCCTGGTCGACCAATCTGGAATCAGGTGAACTGCTTTTGAATGGTTCATTCATAGTCTGGTGGTGAATCATGATTGGTAAAGGTTTAATTGTAATAGGATAAAGTGTGTGTATTCATAATCTTTGCAGGACTTTCAATTCCTAGTTTCAAATCCTAAAGAGCAAGTATTACAAATTGAGGTCAATGACCGTCTTGGCTTTGCTGATATGGCTATTGGTACTGGAGAGGTAAATCGAATTTTCCTTAGTGTGCTTAGTTTTTCTAATCTAATCTGCAGAATAATAGATTTACGTTGAAAACTGACTTATAGTTTAAGACGGTGATTTTTCTACTTCAATGTCAGACTTTCTCATGTTTAGGAACTTTTGTTCAGGAACCAATTACATAGCCTTACTACTTAGTTATATGTCCAGGTTGATCTCAGTTTACTGCAAGATACAGTTCCTACAGACAGAATAGTGGTTTTGCGTGGCGGTTGGAGTTTGTTTGGAAAGGGATCTGCCGGTGAGATACTGGTACGGCTTACATACAAATCATATGTGGAGGAGGAAGAAGAAGACAGGGCCATTGTCAAACCCATTGATGCAAATGCTGATGATGATGAAATGCCATATTCAGAAGAACTTGGTTCATTTGTGCGGAAAGAACGTGTTGATCAAGAGTCATTTATGTTGGATATGGGTTTCACCCAGCCTTAACAGGCTTTCCTGCAGGCGCATTATCGAAACAGTCAACCCAAAAACCCAAGAAGGCAAACCGGCTAAATCCTACTTGTCGGGCCGATCAAGCTCCTAGAAGGCCCAATTAAGACGGACAGCCCAATAAATGACGGCCCGGATAAGAACGATCGCCGACTTTACTTGAGGACAATCCCACATCGATCCCGAGGCAGAGAGGTGAAACGTCCCATCAGCTATAAATACCAGGGGATCAGCTTGCAGAGAGGGGCAAGTAACATCGGGCAAGAGTCAGGAGTAAATCCGATTCTAAGCTATAGTTCAGTTAGTCATTTTGAGAAGCACAATTCTCTGTAATTAGCCATCCGGCTTATAACGGTTATATTGTAATTCGACGATCTTTGACTATCTTAATAAAAGTCCTTTGTTTCACCCTTTCTATTATATCATCCTCGAGCTAGTAGCTATACTAGTTCAACATTTGGTGCGCATCCAGGGAAACAAACAAGGAAAGCTTTTGAAGAAAGTCCAACATCGACGAAGCACATTTCGAGCAATGGCAGAAAGAGAAACGACGGGCAGCGACGGCTATGTGGCGGACACGCCGGACCGCATCCAGCAGGCCCAAGAGGAGCTTCCAATACCGCCGACCCGGCCCCCGACAACGCCGAACGGCTCGATCGGAGAAGGCACCAGCGCCCTCGACATAGGAGCACTAATGCGAAGCATCCTGGAAAAAATCGACGCCCAAGACAGAAAGACAGAGGAACGATTCGCCACTCTCTCTAGCGTCTGTGTAAAACTACAAGAAAATGCCGAACATCCAGACGGCACCAATAGAGCTGATCCCAATAGCGCCGACCAGAACCAGAGCAGGGAATTGGCCGAACTCAAAAGTCAAATGAAGGATGTCACAAGCAAGTTCCACCAAGCAACCAGCGCGGCACCTGATGTAGACCATATGTTGGAGCAGTCCCAAAAAACTCCATTTACTGCGCGAATCCGTCGGGTCATCGTTCGCCCCGATTGCAAAATAAAGCACCTACCTCCGTATAAGGGAGATTCGGACCCAACTCACCATTTGACATCCTTCGAGATCGCAATCCATCGTTGCGAGTTTTCCCCGGAAGAGCTAGACGCTGGAAAGTGTCAGCTGTTCATCGAAAACCTGAGCGGCGACGCCCTCGGCTGGTTCTCCTCTTTGCCGCCTGACTCAATCGACAGCTTCCGTACACTCTCGCTAACCTTCTTGAAACAATACTCGATATTAGCCGTCCCCACCGCGACAATCGCCGATCTCCACAATATCGAGCAAGGGGAACATGAGCCGTTGCGAACATTCATGGATAGGTTCAAAAAGATTGCCACACAGGTAAAAGCACCCCATAGCGTTTCGCTTGCAGCCCTTCACAAGGCCCTATGGTACGAATCAACGTTCCGAAAGGATCTCAAGTTGAACAGATTCCCAACTTTCCAAGATGCCCTCCATCGAGCGGGAGTCCACATTGAACTGGAAGAAGAAAAAGTCATCTACGACAAAAAACGTGCTTCTACCGGAATTCAAGTGCCAACCGGCAAAGCAAAAGAGGTATACCACGAACCTCGCCAACACCTCGACAAAGAGTACCTCGCGGACAGTAAGAAGCGCGGCGCAACGTACCTCGTCAATGACGCCCCGCCAACCCCCGCAGTCAGTTCGTCAGCTATAGTACCGACGACCCCACCAAAAGGGGCAAGAGAAGAGCCTGACCATAACTTGTATTGCGAGTTACATGAATACACCGGACACTCTACGCAGTCTTGCAGACACTTACAAAACGCGTTGCTGGGCAAATACCTCAACGGCGAGGTCAAAGTGGAATTACGCCAGTACAAGAGTAATGCCCCGCGAGGCCGAGGTCGAGGACGCCATGGACATCAAGGACGAGGTCCAAATAACCATTTCAACAATGGACCAGCGCCGAATAACCAGCCCGCAGCTGGCAACCAGGTGGGAGGACAAGAAAACCAACCGGCTGACGCGCCACCACCTCCAGCCCGCCGTAGAATTAATGTCATAAGAGGAAGTCTACCGTACGACCCTAACTGGCCTCGCGCCTTATATCCCGTCCACGACGTCGAGAGAGCCGAACGCGATTGGTTGCCCGGCAGAACACCTATATGCCGATCGTACTCTCCGATCATGTTCGGAGAAGAGGACACTGCCGAGCATCGGACTTCGCCCACTGGACCTGTCGTTGTTGAAATAAACATCGGCGATTGCTTAGTCCCGGATGTGTTGGTCGATACAGGAAGCTCCGTTAACGTCATCTTCCGGAGAGCACTCCCGTAGATAAAAGTCGACCTGCACTTGACCATGCCCGAAGTACAAACCTTGACTGGTTTCGATGGATGCTCTCTTACCTCTTTAGGAACGGTCATGCTCCCAATGAGGGTCGGTGGTACGGTTCACCTCTTTGACTTCGCAGTCGTCGACCGTCCAAGCGCGTATAATGCCATCCTTGGGACGCCTTGGCTCCATAAAATGAAAGCTGTGGTTTCCATCTACCATCAATGTGTCAAATTCCCAACGGAGTTCGGCACTTACACCCTCTACGCCGACCCAACAGCGACCCAATGGCCGCCCCGTCGCCGTGTTGACATGATAATGGGAGGATTGACAGCATGTAGAGATTCCGTGCGGTCAATCCGCGACTATGTAAAGGCCGGCACAGCTGCGGTCTGGCCAGTTAAAGTCCCACCCTTTGTACCTCCGATCACGTTCACAGCAAACGACTTGGCTGGAGTCAACTTCCCGCACAACGACCCTCTCGTCATCGAATTACACGTTGGAGAAAGCGAAGTAACAAGGATTATGATCGACACGGGAAGCTCCGTCAATGTAATCTTCCGGGATGTCCTCGACAAAATGGAGGTCAATAATAGAGAAATCAAACCATCGATCAGGCCACTCACCGGGTTCGACGGAAATTACATGATGACGTCCGGCACAATCAAGTTGCCAATTTACGTATCCGGCATACCCTCGTGGCACAAGTTTGTTGTGGTCGACAAGCCGGCTGTTTATAACATCATTCTTGGATCCCCCTGGATTCACGACATGCAGGCCGTCCCATCCACTTATCATCAGTGTGTGAAGTTTCCCCTGTCCGGCCAGATATTCACAATCAAGGGTAATCAATCAGACGCTAGGAACTGTTTCGTGATCGAATGCAAGTTACGGAAGGCCGCTGATTTATAGCAATCACAGCAAGCGCTGGGCGCGCCGCCAGCACCTAGCCCCGAGGAACTTCCGAGTCACCACCTGCTCGACGAGGTCAATATCGACGAGAGTGACCCAAAGCGGTGCGTTGGGATCAGTGCTGATCTCGACCCGGCAATAAGAATCGAACTGGTCCAATTCTTGAAGGACAACGCTTCCACCTTTGCCTGGTCTTTTGACGATATGGTTGGAATCAGCATGGACGTCACAAGTCATGAACTTAACGTCGATCCCACTTATAAACCCGTCAAGCAGAAGCGGCGGAAACTCGGACCCGAACGGTCTAAAGCGGTAAATGACGAGGTCAAAAAATTGTTAGATGCTGGGTCAATCATGGAGGTTAAGTATCCTGAGTGGCTAGCAAACCCGGTGGTGGTTAAAAAGAAAAATGGGAAGAACAGAGTCTGCATCGACTTCACGGATCTCAATAAAGCCTGCCCCAAGGATAGCTACCCGCTACCACATATAGAGAGGCTCGTCGAGGCCACGGCGGGCAACGCATTGCTCTCCTTCATGGATGCCTTCTCAGGATATAACCAAATCTTGATGCACACCGACGACCGCGAAAAAACCGCCTTTATCATAGATCAAGGCACGTTCTGCTACAAAGTAATACCGTTCGGTTTGAAAAACGCGGGAGCCACCTATCAACGTCTTGTCAATAAGATGTTTGCAGACCAATTAGGAATAACTATGGAGGTGTACATCGACGACATGTTAGTCAAATCCGCAAACGCAAACGATCACGTCGAGCACCTGCGAAAGTGTTTTCAAACCCTGAATAAGTATAACATGAAACTCAACCCGGCAAAATGCTCATTCGGTGTGACGTCAGGAGAATTTCTAGGGTATATCGTCACGAAAAGGGGAATAGAGGCAAACCCGAAGCAAATAAAAGCCATACTCGACATGCCCTCGCCGCGAAACAAGCGCGAAGTCCAACGCCTGACCGGCAGGATAGCAGCTTTAAACCGATTCATTTCACGGTCAACCGATAAAAGCTTGCCGTTCTACCAATTGCTGCGATCGATGAACAAAGCGTACGAATGGACCGCCGAATGCGAGCAGGCGTTCGTCGAGTTAAAAACTTATTTAACCACCCCTCCCATACTTTCAAAGCATGAGGAAGGAGAAAAGCTTTACCTATATATCGCCGTTTCGGGATCGGCAGTTAGCGGAGTATTAGTCAGAGACGACCGAGGCGAACAAAAGCCAATCTTCTACGTTAGCAAGACCCTCGACGGGGCTGAGTTGCGTTATCCGAACCTTGAAAAAATAGCATACGCCGTTGTAACTTCAGCTCGCAAGCTCAGACCCTATTTCCAATCACATACAATCGCGGTCCTGACGAACCAACCTCTGCGGCAAATTCTGCATAGCCCGGGACAATCAGGTCGCATGGCGAAGTGGGCAGTCGAATTAAGTGAGTACGATATCGAATATCTGGGCCGAACTTGCATGAAGTCTCAAGTATTGGCAGATTTCATTGTCGAGCTGCCCCAACATTTCACCTCTCCTAGCTCAAGCGAAGAGAACTGGTATTTGTACGTCGACGGAGCCTCATCGCAGCATGGTTCAGGAATTGGGATTCGCTTAACATCCCCAACCGGAGAGGTTGTTGAGCAGTCGTTCCGTCTCAACTTCAACGCAACAAACAATGAGTCAGAGTATGAAGCTTTACTTGCCGGAATGCGGCTTGCAGCAGGGATCGGCGTAAAAAGGCTTCATGCCTACTGCGATTCTCAGCTCGTCGCAAACCAATACAATGGAGAGTACGGTACCAAATGCGGCCGCATGGACGCATATTTAAAGATAGTAAAGGAGCTAGCAAAGGGTTTCGACCATTTCATGATCGACAAGATACCTCGAAGCGCCAACGCAAGCGCAGACGCCCTGGCCGTCTTAGCATCAACCTCAGACCCGGACCTACGTCGGGTAATCCCAGTCGAGAGTATCTCAGTAAGTAGCATCGACTCTGGGGCTCAAGTTAACATCATATCTGCCGACCCGGCGGAACATACCGACCTTGACGATGAGGCACAACCTAACCATGAGGCCAAGCTCGCCGCCGAACCCGCGGACTGGCGCCAAGAAATACTTCAGTACATCAGTGAAGGAGTAATCCCGGCAGATAAATGGCAGTCCCGACGCCTTAAAAAGAAGGCGGCACAGTACGTTATAGTCGAGGGACGCCTTTACCGTTGGAGCGCGGCCGGCATATTACTACATTGCATCTCGACAGAAGAAGCCCAGCGAGTAATGCAGGAAACACACGAAGGAGCCGGAGGAAAGCACTCCGGTGGACACGCCTTAGCACTAAAAATCAGGAAACATGGAATATACTGGCCGACTATGGTCAGTGACTGCGAGCAGTTCGCCGTGAAGTGTGAAAAATGTCAGAGACATGCATCCGATATACACGCCCCGGCAGAATTACTCTCAACAACAACAGCGCCGTATCCGTTTATGAGATGGGCAATGGATATCGTCGGACCACTACCCGCGTCACACGGCAAAAAGTTCCTTCTTATATTGACTGACTACTTCACCAAGTGGGTTGAGGCTGATTCCTATAAGAAAATCCAAGCGAATGAGGTCCAAAACTTTGTCTGGAAAAATATAATATGCCGACACGGATTACCCTACGAAATCGTAACAGATAACGGATCGCAGTTTATATCCAAAAAATTCGATGATTTCTGCGCAAGTTGGCGTATCCGGCTCAGTAAATCAACCCCGAGGTACCCTCAAGGCAACGGTCAGGCTGAGGCGACCAATAAGACTATCTTAAGTGGCTTAAAAAAGCGGCTCGAAGAAAAGAAAGGCCTCTGGGCCGACGAGCTAGACGGCGTGCTATGGTCCCACCGAACAACTCCGCGAAGAGCATCAGGACAAACACCATTCTCGCTAGCTTATGGCGTGGAAGCAATGGCGCCAGCCGAAGTAAGCGTCGGCAGTTTACGCCAGACCATGTTAGTCAAGAACACCGAGCTAAACGACGAAATGCTCTATGACAGCCTCGACGAGATCGAAGAACTACGAGATCGCGCCTTGCTCCAAATTCAGAATTACCAGCAGGCGGCAGCTCGTCATTATAACAAAAAGGTCAACCTGCGATCCTTTAGCGAGGGAGACCTCGTTCTACGCAAGGTGTTCGAAAACACCGCCGAGCTCAACGCTGGTAAGCTCGGCGCAAAATGGGAAGGGCCGTACCAAGTATCCAAAATTGTTCGCCCGGGAGTTTACGAACTAGTTACCATGTCCGGTGAAGCAATTCCGCGATCCTGGAATGCCGGCAACCTTAAGCGCTACTTCTATTAAGAAATTTGTGTATTACGCATATTATATTTCTATTTCCATCTAGGAGTATTCAGTATCTGTGTAACTTGAACTACGATCGGCTTGATCCTTTTTTTTAAAAAAAAAAAAAAAGGTACGTAGGCAACCTGAAAAGGCGCAGCCACAACTTATGAATGCAATTTTCTGTGAAAATCCCCGCGTTCCTTTTTATTAAGCATATTGTCTTGCAAAATTCGACAAATATCATACAGGCAACAAAGAAAACAAAAAAATACACACCCAAACAGGGTCGGCAATTTGGCCAGTCGTGACGATTAAACAAAATAATACAAAATGGCACTCCACGCGAGGTGCAGATCGTAAGCCGAGCTCCAACCATTGCTCGCAAATAAACCAAGGCCGATAAGCGAAATAAGCCGCCACCAGCGCGCAACCTCTTCGGTTCCAAGGTAGGGAATAAGCGGAGCTTTAATACGCGAATCCAACGCTTCTCGCTCCCAAAATCTGACAGTCACATCCTGCAAAAGCAGACACAAAAAAAACGGTTCCGAACAAAGACTTTCGGCTCGACACAATAAGATGAGAGACGTCTCACTGTCGAGAATAACCCAAACATAACATAAACACCCGAAAATAAAACCCGCGAGGCGGGTAAAGCGTTCAACAAAAAAAATAACACCAACCGTAATACAAAAGTTCTGAGAATAATACGTAACCCAACACACGGGTACCAAAAAAAAAAAAAAGGGGGAACGGTTCATCAACCGGTAAAGACATATAATACGCCGAGCACCCTCAGCGACTCTCACGGACTCTACGGCTGTAGGCACGAACTCGATCACGGAGCCAGAAAGGCATCACACGAAACTTCCCGAACCCAAATCGCTCCCAATCCTCTGGCCCAGCCTCCAATTTCCGCATCCCCATCTCGAGGTCCATAATCTGCTTGACCAGAAACTCATGCCGGCGACGGTAGGCCCGGTGCTGAATCTCGATCTACCAGTAACAAGAAAGAAAAAAAAAAAAAGCAAAGTAGTTAGAAGGTCGAAATTAGATAATAGAAAGCGCAACATGACGAACTAACCGTCCTAAACCAGCCAACCGCCAAACGCCTTTCGTCAGGACTCAAGGACTGAAGGAACTCCACCGGAATCTCAGCAACACCCGGCACGAAGTTCCGCGGCAGTGGCCGAAACGGTGGTGACGCCGCAGCAACGGATGGGCTTCTCCACAGAAAGAACAGATCATGAGGACCAGCTTCAACAAATCGACCCGACCCATCACTAGGCTGAGCCGGATCGACACGAACTGGCGACGGAGAACGGCCAGTTCGAGGACGACCGAAAACAATCCGTTCACTGCGATTCACCGGAACCCATTCCCCCGAGTCATCGGAGCTACTCATGATCGAAGCAGAGAAGGAGGAAGGAGAGTATGAAGCAAGGAAAGATTGTCAGGACAGAAGTGAAGCGACACGACGGTTAACTAGAAAACCGTCCACTTTACCGCATTTAATGCACCTCCCTCCCCAGCCAACCGTCGCCTCGCAATAAAAATCGCGCCACACGCAACATCCGCATGCGGTAATGATGAGAAACGCCTTGGAAAAGCAATTCACCATTTAAACCAAGCAATTAATACAGCGAAGCCGAAGGGTCCAAGAGTTGCAGCCACTTAGCGCATTAACTCCCCAGCTCGTCAAAAAAGGGGGGGACTATGGCAAATCCTAACTCTGCCTAAGTCTCGCCCCAGCTCGTCAAAAAGGGGGGACTTTGGCAAATCCTAACTTTGCCTAAGTCTCGCCTCAGCTCGTCAAAAAGGGGGGGACTATGGCAAATCTTAACTTTGCCTAAGTCTCACCCCAGCTCGTCAAAAAGGGGGGGACTATGGCAAATCCTAACTTTGCCTAAGTCTCGCCTCAGCTCGTCAAAAAGGGAGGGGACTATGGCAAATCCTAACTTTGCCTAAGTCTCGCCCCAGCTCGTCAAAAAGGGGGGGGACTATGGCAAATCCTAACTTTGCCTAAAGTCTCCCCCAGCTCGTAAAAAAAAAACACGTAATAAACCGCAAGGACAGAACGTCGCAAACTTAGAATCATTACACAAACAAAAGGGAGGGGGAATTAATACACCACCCCCAAAGTATTCAAGTCATACTAAAAAAAAAACGGAGATGCAAAATATAAATAAATCTTAAACGATAAGAGCCACAAACGGCATAGTTCCAAAGCCTCGCAGGGCTTATTCCGGCACAATTTCGCCCTCGCCTTCAGAGGCGATGACTGGAGCAGGGGCTAGTGGATCCCTCACGCCTGCATCACTGACAAGCCCAGCAATTTGAACGCTACGACCTTCAATCCCTTCGGAAATCGGAGCCACAGCAGCATCCGCCAAAGCGAGGCCAGTCACAATGTCCAGTTCCGGCGCTTCCTGTCTCACCGCCTGTGTCTCAGCATTGGGAGCCTGCTCTTCAGTGTCGGGCAGATCGGGTTCCGCAACCTCGGCAGTAGCAGACGGCATGTTCGAACCATACTCGTCAAAATCGACGATCTCATCATAGCCAGGAATACGCCGAGGATTAGCCGCAACACGCTCAGCGGTCGGAGTCACCACGTACCCATCGTTGACAAGCGGGGTGATCTCAATGCCATCCACAACATTATCCCAAAATGCCGAGCCGTCAGTGACAAATTGGACCACCTTCGTAGGAACTGGACAACCATCAGCCACAAGGTCCTCAACCTGCTTTAGGATACCATTCGCCTGAGCCTTCATCATCATTGGGTTAAAAGCCCGCCTCACTTCCCAGATATGCTGACGATTTTGGTCCGACCGTTCGCGGTAGAAATCCCTCACCTCGCGACGAATTTCCTCGGCTCTCTTCTCGACCGCAGCCTTCAGTTGATGATCATAATCTTCAGCAGCCCGTCTGACGGAAGTTTCTAAGCGTGTGATGTCGGCACAAGAACGTTCCAAGGACCCCTGCAGTTGGCGATTCTCCTCCTTCAGACGATCAAACTCCCGCCAAGCCTTAGTCGATTCAGATCGATACTTGCCGACCTGGTTCTGGCAATCCTTTAGTCCAGCCTCGGCAAAAGCAGTCTCACGTTCGGCAGCCTTCAGCCTGCACTCGTAGCGACAAACCATCGAATACACCGAGCTTGCCGACTGAGGCAAAACCAAATAAAGTTAAAAAAAAAAAAAAAAAAAAATAATAATAATAATAATAATAAAATAATAATAATAATAATATATATATATATATATAGAGAAGAGAGGATGAACCTGGAGATTATGCCGAGCCCATTCGTCGAATGCATCATCCTCCTTCAAGTCCCCCTCAGAGCGATCACCCGGCACTTTGGAGACCTCACGAATGAGAGCACCACATTCCCGTTTGTCAGAAAGGAAAGGAGTGTCCTTCGCATAGCGGAAGTTATGAAAATAGGAAGGCTGGACGCCTTTATCCTTTGGGTCTAGCGAGGAGGTCCTAGGCTTTTTAAACGCAACGACCGCATCAGAACCAGCCGAAGCCTCTTTGCGCTTGCCAGAATCCCCCGTCGGGTCAGGCAAATTTTTCGAGGAAGAGCGATCCTTTTCAACCGTGAGATCGATAGGAACGATATCCTTATCCCGCCGAGCAGCCTCACTGTTTTTCCCCTTTTCTCGCGATGCCTTGTTACCATCTGAAGATCGGCCACCCGAGGTACCCCCAACGCGAGAACCCTGAATAGATGATTGATCGGCCAGACTCTTCTTCAGCGCCAACTGCAGTTCCTTCTCTTCTGCAGCGTTCTTCTTCTTCGAGACCGGCTTGCCGGAGTATTTGGGAACACCCAGTTTCACCATCCCTGCTTGACTCACACCTCCTGTCATCGTAAACCAGGATCCTCAATAAAATATAAATGGCAAACTGGTCGAACCAAAACCGGCAAGCACAACAAAGCAATACCTTTCGATGGTTTCCTGCCCCTAGTTAGGTCTAGCTGCGGAATAGTCCTCCAGTCAAGCACCGTTTGCCTCCTTAGAAGATCACGAACCTCAAAGAAATCAGGAGTTGGCGGATCAGCAGACTTATCAACCAAATCTGAGGATCATCAAAAATAAAGACAGTTAGCAATCCAAAACGGGAGCAAAAGGAAAAGGATAAAGGATCACCCAAGAAACTACCAGGGGACAAATTCCACTCAGTCTTATAACCTATTGAAACATCCTCTACCAAGGCATCATCAATTTTAGCATATAAGTATCTGTTCAGCCAAGTATGGGTTTTTGACGGCGGATGGTCCATCAGCTTATATCCCGGCGTGGCACTAGCATACCAAATGCCGTTAAAACCCTTCTGCCTAGTAAAACGCATCATATCCTCAACAAAGAAGGCGGTCAATTTGACCCCGCATTGGCCAGCAAGGTGCTTAAGACCAATCATGTTGCGAATAGTGTGGACGGTAAGCTGCGTAATAGCAATCTGACGACGCCAACAATACTCCATCATGAAGGCTGGAATCGGAAAGCGGAGACCGCCCTTAGTAAAAAACGGTTCATATAAACTGATAAACCCATCAGGGCACTTAAATACACGCTCCTCAGAAGTCGGACATACAACAGAAACGCGCAGGGGGGAATTACAGAAGTCAATCATCGCGCAGAGAGAGTCGGCATCACAAAGTGACCTTCCCGAATCAAAAGGCGCATCCGGGTAGTCAGTCCCTTCGCCAATCTCGATCTCATCCTCGAGAGACACGTTATTGGACGAGTGGCCAGATCTGGCTTCGCCACGGGAGCAAGGCGAATCGGGATAGCCAGATCTGTCAGGACTAGAATTGCCTGCCTCAGGTTTGACTGGAGTTCCAGAAGGGGCAAGGAATCCCAGATCAACTTCGAGTGTCGGAGAGTGGCCCGACGATTCTACTTTTCTACTTCGCCTGCGAAGCCTAGATGAATATGCTGAAACTCCGGAATCGGACGAATCGGCAGCCTGCATCGACGGACCGGCCTCAGAGGAACCCGTAGGCGAACGCTCGTTCAAAAACTCCTCACAAGAACCCGACATTGAATTCGAATCGACAATTACAACAACAAACCCGATCGGGAGAAAGTATAAGCTACACTAAAAATCTAAAAGATAACTAGGGAAGAAGATAAAAAAAAAAAAAAAAAAAAAGAGAAAGGTTCCAACAAAAGAGAGAGAAGGGTTACCTCGGTTTTTGCGGCTGGAGAAGAACTGAAGAGGGCACCCCAAGAAGTCTCCTTTTATAAGCTGCGGGAAAAGAAACCCTTAAAGTAACAATGGGTGCGAAACGATGCAACCCTAGGAAACGACGTTCCAATTTCCCTCTCCACGACAGAGTATAAAAGATTGGGCCAACGTTCCGATAACGAGCCAGACTTAATATTTCCCGAACAAGCTCATTGGCTCAAGGCTGACCACAATGAACTAAGGGGGGGACAATTGTTGGATATGGGTTTCACCCAGCCTTAACAGGCTTTCCTGCAGGCCCATTATCGAAACAGTCAACCCAAAAACCCAAGAAGGCAAACCGGCTAAATCCTACTTGTCGGGCCGATCAAGCTCCTAGAAGGCCCAATTAAGACGGACAGCCCAATAAATGACGGCCCGGATAAGAACGATCGCCGACTTTACTTGAGGACAATCCCACATCGATCCCGAGGCAGAGAGGTGAAACGTCCCATCAGCTATAAATACCAGGGGATCAGCTTGCAGAGAAGGGCAAGTAACATCGGGCAAGAGTCAGGAGTAAATCCGATTCTAAGCTATAGTTCAGTTAGTCATTTTGAGAAGCACAATTCTCTGTAATTAGCCACCCGGCTTATAACGGTTATATTGTAATTCGACGATCTTTGACTATCTTAATAAAAGTCCTTTGTTTCACCCTTTCTATTATATCATCCTCGAGCTAGTAGCTATACTAGTTCAACAATTTATGAACGTGTTGTCTGCGTTGATTGTGAGTGAAGAGTTTCAAGGCATAGTTTCATCTGAAGCTGAAGACAATAAACTTTCTGGTGATGACTCACTTGGGGCTCATGTACCTTCTAAGGCTGGGTTGGACCCAAAATTTCAACCTGCAGATACTACTAATGGGTTAGAAAGCAGTGCAGACATATCAGATACAGAATTGGTAGCTGAAAATACTGGTAGAGGCACTGGCGACGATGGAGGTATACCGAGGCCTAAATTCCTTTCGATGATTTCCTTTCCATGCTTTCTTGACCTGAAACCGTAAAACCTCCTAATTCAGGATTAGCATTACTGTGGTTTGGTATTATCACGGGTATATTGGTTCTTGTTGCTATCAACATGGAAGGCTCAGGTTTCTCCAACCCGTAATATAGTGCTATACAGCGCTGGAGATTTCTGTTGCAAGTAAGTCTCTTAACTTATAATCCCAGGAGGAGAACTTGAAATTTCTGCCCCTGGTTTAACAGAAAGATTCTCTTTTTGTCAGTTGTTTTCCTTATATTAGAACGTGGAAACAACACTGATTTGTTCTTATAGTCAATAACCAACCTTGCACTTCATCCTTTCTAGAATAGTTATGCTACTATAGAAACATAGTCGTTGTAGGAAATGCTTTTACTTAATTTGTATTAAGAGATTCTATTCTGTTCTCTTTTGGCTGCTTGTAGTGTACTGACTACTGAAACTGGTTATCAAGCTTTGTATTTGATAAAATTATGTGTGATTTAAAAATGATTCAGTGGATTCCTCTACCTTAGTAACATAGTTCAGTCCAGATATTGCCATGTCGTATTTAGTCCATCGTTGATCAGCTGACCAAAGCCTCTTTATATTATGGCAGGTTTGGTTGTTATCTCTTCTCAACCTTGTATATGGCTTACAACGTGGTCTCAGTATTGCAATTAAATTATAATTATGCTGTATTATAATTAGCCATTAGAAAAAGAACACTTATTAGAGGCAGGAAGGTTCAGATCAAATGTCCAAGTCTTTACTGTCGTTTTACAGTTTACACTTATACACTTTTTTTTTTTTTTTGTCAAATCACACTTATACACATGTATAAAATCATATAACTAAGGTTTCACTCTCTGCTTGTTGGTCTATTTAGCATTTAATGTTTTAAAAAGTAATACTTATTTTTAATTAAATAAAAATGTAATAATGTACATTAATCTATACTTTAAATCTACATTTTACTATTAAATTCATTGAAATTACATAAATTATGAATTGACTATTTTTCATTCATTTTTATTCAAAAACACTAATAAATTATAATTATAACTCCTCTAATTATATTATTTTAGAAATATAACTCTCATCCCTTAAAATCCTATAAATAATCATTCTCACATCATCATCCATATCTCAAATTCTGAATTTATTTATGTTCTTGCATGGGTTCAAAACTCATGGTAAGAGTGTAATTATATATTTGGTTAGATTTATCTTATATTTTGTTCAGTTTTATTTCTTTGTTTTTATTTATTTCTTCCTTACTTCTTTGTCTTCTTATTATTTTAATTTTCAATTACATATGTATAATAAAATCTTGGTGACTGTAAAAAATAATTATCAACGTAGCTTCAACAATACTAATTTCAATCAAAGCCCAATGAGGAAATCAAGCTAAAGAAATCATCTTCATTCATGTATATTTATTTTATTTTGAAGAGTATGCAATGTTTTAACAAAATAAACTATTATAATAGAATTATTAAATCAAAATTTTTAACTCTCTCTTACCTCCAAAAATTTTGTAATACATTTTTTTGGTATACTCATTAATTATATTTAGTTCTTGTGATCCAAAATATAATATATAAAGATCATTATAATGTTTATTTTATTCAAAACTTTGTAATTAAATCATTTTCTATGTAAAAAAACAATTTGATATTCCATTTCCAAAATTAAACTACAAAGAGGAAATCATTATAATTTAACCTAGAAATATAGCTTAAATTAAGGTGAATATAAAAGAGATTAAAAATTAAATTAATCTTTGGGATTTCTTTTTTTTTTTGCATTTCATATGGTTTTATAGGGAATACATTTAATTGATACTTAAAAATAATTTTGAAATTTAATGATTAGAATTTTAAGGTAAATTTTGAATATCATAGTAAATTTTTATTTTTATCATTAACAATATTTTTTTAAATAAGTGTTATATTTTGTTATTGTATGATTTGAAAAAATAAAGTGTATTATTGACATTAAGGAAATTTGTTTGTTATATATGTATTTTTAAGGATAATTTCAAAAATACATTTTTTTCAATACCACTTTTCAGAAATACCATTTTGAAAACTTTATTAAAAAATCTTCTCATAAAATTCTCATAGTTTTATAATTATTACATAAACTAAAATGAATTAACATAACTAATACAACAACCTGAGTAAGGTTCTAAATCCAAATTTTCATTATGCGCTTGCACATTTTCAAAGCGGAATTGCAACTTTTTAAGCATGTAATCAAAAACAAATGACAAATCCAGTAGTGAGGTAGAAAGAAATACTTGTTCGCTATCAATTGAAAGTCCAGTGATATATAAAACGTCTTCGAGGCCAAAATCAACCTTAAAAACTCATTACTTTCCCCAAAGCAAAAAGCTTTATGTTTCAAATCATAGAAGTGTGCTAGTCCTAAATTTGTAAACCAAATTTCACAAAAATCGAATAGAAAACCAAACAGAATTAAAATTGGTTTTGAGTTCAACAAGAACCAAAGTGTCCGACCTCTGCACAAAACAAAAACAAAAATTCGATTTTTGCAGATTAATATGATCAAGTGAAGAAAGCACGGGTTAAAATGAGTTGTCTCCGTTATTTTATTAATGTTGGGGCTTTTAGTTCTTGTCTTAATCTATTATAAAAACTGAAAACCAATATTTTTTTTTTTTGACCTCGCTGAAAACCAATATATATATATATATATATATATATATATATATATATATATATATATATATATATATATCAAATTTTACTATGTTTTGAAAAATTTGGGTTTTGGAAGGATAAGATTTTCCTGATCCTGTGGTTGTGAGAATCTCTATAAATCCTCTGTAAAGATATGGTCCCATCAAAAATATAAATTAATAATTATATAAAGTTATCAAAATATATGTATATATTTACCCACTAATTTTTATTAAAGTTCATTTCTAATATTTTTACTATATAAAAAACTTTGAGTATTCTCTTTAAAATATGATAATTTTTATTTTCATTCTATAAAAAGATTAGTTATATTAATTCAATTTTATTTTTAAACTTTTCTTTTGAAAAAATTTACCAAATTAGGAAAGTCTCTCTATGAATTAATATTTATTGACAAATTAAAACCTCTTTAAATTAAGAAATTTTTATGGTCCCAACTTTATTAATTTATAGAGGTTTTATTGTATTCCATTATAGAATGTTTGATAAATGATAACCCATTTGCGTGAATTGAACTAGGATAGAGAAACTCGTTAAACATACATGAGAAATGTCGTTTTTGCTTTATGTGTTCCAAGTTCCAAACATAAATTTATGGTCCATGTTAGGGTTTCGTAACTACCTAGCTCTTGAACATAGGTATAGACCAGACGAGCCCCATGTCTTTTTAGTGTTCATCCACGAAAGAGCTAGTGACCGTAGTGTTGTGATTGTGAAGCAATCTTATTTGAATTGAATCTTCTATGTTTTTTAATGCATAAAAAAATGCATTTCCAGTTTTGTGTGAGCAAAACTCAAGTATTTATGTTGACCCAAAAAACACACCCAACATGAAAGGGAACGAGAAAGTTTGAACAACGCGTTTTGGTGATGATAAAAAAGGTGTACGCCGTTGCCGGGGATCGAACCCGGGTCACCCGCGTGACAGGCGGGAATACTTACCACTATACTACAACGACTTTTGATGTTCATTTATTCCTTCTTTAAAATATGTATTATTATTTACGTATGTCCTTAGCTTGGATCATACTGTATAACTCACTAGCACAAGTCAAAGTCTTTTCTATTGAGAAAACAAAGAAAGCCATGTGCATAAACAATCATGTCAACCAAGTCATAACCAATTTATGTTTTCTTTTTTTCGATCGACTTATGGATTATTAAAGTTTCCACCAATAGAAGAAGTCAACAAGGTTACAAAGTCACTCTTATTTTATTTATCTTTTATTTTTAATTTTGTGATACAAGTAAATAAAACTCTCTTTGAGATTTATTTCATCTGAGTAGATACTGCAAATGTGATCTTGTTCCATAAATTCATTTTTATGAAGGAGCAACAAATTTTGTGGAGATACATACAACTACAGGGAGTCTACACAAGGTACACATCTTAGGTCCTCACTATTGGGAAATATCAAAAGTAAGGAGCAGTCTAATATCATTTTAACTAGGTGTTTCCCCACGCAACGCGTGAATTGTGGTTTAGTTGGCACTTTCTTGTTTTTTTTGGCCTTTTTCGTTTTCTCTTTTGTATTATTTCGTTTTAATTAGGCATATACGGGCTTTGCCGTCACTTTTATTTATACACTATATGTTTATACCATTTCGTTCAGATGTGTATAATTGTGGCGTTTATTTTTTATGAATTATGAAGATGTTGTTTCTTGCTTTTGAGGATCCAATCTTATCATTGACTGATATTGTTTCCAATACATTTATTGTATTATAGATTTTCTAATTAACTGCTTATGTAAACTCTTCATACGTTGATGTTGCAATAATAAGTTATTTTTTAAAAATATCTTCTGTGTAATTGATTATGTTTGGATGCCCATGTTTTGGTCTAATATCAATAAGATCGTTTCTGTTTTTCTTTAGTTGGCTTTGAAATCAATATTGAGTTAAGCAAATACTGGGTGAAATTATGGTGTTAATAAGTAATATAAATTATTATGTATATATTGTATATATGTGACTATAAATTTAGCTAACTAAAAAATTATGTAATATTTAAATACAATCTTGAACATATATATATATATATATATATATTTTATTTGTGGGAGGAATGTATGAAATTATTGGATAGAAGTTATTTTTGAGTTAAATGACCTTTAATTTCTTTAAAGTGAGTTAAATATTAATAAATTTTTATATGTGTCTTGACTTTTTTAAAAAGGAATACCAAGTGTTTCCTTCCAAATTTGAAGTGATATAGTATTTTAGTTTTCTTATATGATTTTATGAACTTCAATGTAAAAGTTTTTCAAAGTAATAAGTACACTCACTGATTGAATTATAAAATTTGGAGAAATGTTTATTTCGTTTAATCATCTGCTCTTTTAAATAAATTAAATAAGTATGTTGTTATTCCTACAAATAGGACAACATATATTATAGTTTAACCATGGAATTAAGCAATGGAAATGGAACTTGTGATTGCAAGACAAAATACTTATATGTTACACATTGATCGTTTAAAAATGAATAGGAACATCTAATTCTCAAATAAAGTTGATTGTTTTGTTAAAACCAACATATGTGAATTTAAATTTAGCTATGCAAATTTAAAAAATAAATATGAATAGATTAGAAAGGCAAGAAATATAAAAGAAATATTTTTTTATATAAATAAAATAAAAATTGAAAACAATGTTAAATATATATATTACTTTTTACATTAAAATATAGAATCAAACTCTTACAAGTTACAACACATATGAGATATAACAACATTTGATATTGGTAGGAGAGGAGGAGAGAATGTTTACTATAAGATGGTAATCCAAATTAGATAATAGAGATGAATCTTTAAAAAATAGAACAATGTAATATCTATATATATATATAATACTTTCTAAATTAAAATATAGAATCAAACTTTTACAACACATATGAGATATAACAACATTTAATATTGGTGGGAGAGGAAGAGATAATGATTACTTATAAGATAATAATCCAAATTAGATAAAGGAGATAAATCTTGTAAAATAAGAACAATGTAAAATATATATCATGTAGTCTCTAAAATTAAAATTTAGCATTAACAATTTACAATGATATTTCATTTTTTTGTTTTACAACCCATACAACAAAAATAAGAAATCAAAAATAACAAAAAAACGAAAAATGATTTGAGGTATTGTAGAAGAAAATGAGAGAATGTGAAAATGAGATAGTAAAAGAATGTCAATATGAGAGAATGATAGATTGAGAGAATGCTTATTTATATGATAATTAATGATGGAAGTTACATTTAGAACGATGGAGTTACAATAGTAATTTATTGTGTTTGAATAAAATTGAGTGGTAGAATATGATTAATGCATAATTTATTTTATTTTCAGTTATAATTTTATTTTAGTGTGTGAGTTAAATGTATTGTGTTTATTGGATCTTAAATATTGTTTAAAGCAATTAGAAAGAAAATAAAAAAATAAAAAAATTAGAAAACATTAAATGAAAATCAACCAATAAGGAGAGACCAAAACCTTACTTTTATATATATGATATATTGCTTTAAACTTTGAAATGAGAAATATATTATAAACAATAATTTTACATGAGAAATATATTAATTTAACCAACCAAAATATGAATATAAGTTTAGCCAACCAAAATAAATAAAAAATATTTAAATTTAACCAAAAATAATTTCTCTTGAAAGATAATAAGTTAGTAGGAAGAATGAATTAATGTACAATTATTGGATAGGAGTTACATTTAAGTTAAATGGAGTTACATGTCTTTAATTATAAATAAATATTTTAATTTTTTATAACCTAAAATAAAAGGAATACCAAGTGGCTGAATCAAAATTCACATGATTTGGTTGTTTGTTGATATAAACTCAACACTTACACATAATATTTCAAAATAAAAAATATTATTTTTTAAGTGACAAACTAAATTAGTTTTCTTATAAAATTATATGAATTCTTCAATCTCAATAATTTTTAAAATCCCAAGAATAACTTATACTCCCTCTGTCTCACAAAGATTGAAGTTTTAGAGAATTTTCTTTGTCCCAACAAGATTGATGTTTTGAATGTTTTTAATAAATTTTTGTTTTAATGATTACTGATGCTGTAGAGTGTATGAAGTGTAAAAGTGGGAAGGTGGGAAAGTGAAAAAGTATTAGAAAAATAAATCATATATTCGCTCTGTCTTAATATGTGTGTAAAATCCTAAACTTCAATCTTTGTGAGACAGAGGGAGTATTTTTTTTGGTTTTCACTCATCAACTTAATTTATAGTGCTAGATTTCATACTAATGGTTTCATTTTTAGAGAATTTAGTGAAATGATATTTTTAAAATTATACTTTATTTTTATATTTAAGTTCCAGTTGAATATGTTTTGTTTTTTGGATCATTTTTTATTTTGATTAAAGACACAAAAAACCAATTGTTTAATTATGTTCTTTTTGTTTTCAAAAACCTCAAATCATAAATATATATATATATATATATATATATATATATATATATATTATATTGATATCTGCAGATTTAACAATTGGATCACAAAACAAAATAGTCTTTATAAATGGATAAATGGATAATTATATTGATCTTTAAATATTATATTGATCTTTATAAATTATTAAAAATGATACATGAATATGTGAGATAACCAGAGACATAATAGATAATTACATATGGATCATTTCAACTTTATGATCTTATTGTGTGGTGAATATTGTAAGGAAGTATGAAAATAATGACTTATAAGATGTTAATATAAAATAGAAAATGGAGATAAACATTTTAAAAGATTAAAATAAATATATAAGATATACATATCATACAAACTCTAAAACTAAGCTTTTACAATGATATTTGATTTGTTTTTTTATAACCCATATAACAACAATAACAAAAAAAATACAAAACAAAACAAAACAAAACAAAAAAGAGATTTGAGAGTAGTGGAAGAAGATGAGAGAATGAAAGAGTGATAGACTAAGAGAATAAGATAATGAGTATTTATAGGAAGAGAAATAATGAAAAATTACATTTAGAAAAATGAGAGTTACAATTCTAATTTATTGTTTTGTTTTAATACAATTGATTAATACAACTTAGTGGAGAAATAAATTTAATGCATAATTTATAGGGAGAAGGTATAAAGATTTCAGTTTTATATTATGTAAGTTAAATGTGAAAATTAATTGTTTTAAATTTGTGTTTTAACATAAATTTTTTTTTTATTAAAATTGCATTGCCAAGTGGACCAATAAGGAGAGATTGAAACTCTACTTTTATATATATGATTTTTTTAAACTATTGTTTTTAAAGTTAATGTTTTTAAACCAAAAGCAGATGTAAAAAGTTATTTTTTTTTTGAATATAATTTAACATTATTTAAAAAAAAAAAAGACTAGGAGCAGAGCAAAGCTTAGTTCTTCGTTTCCATTCGCTTATGGTAAAGATTGGTTGACAATCCTCGTTTTATTTATTAAAGTGGTTTTTCATGATTTTCGAATAATGATTGATAGGAGATAGAATGATTGAAAGCGTTGGATCCCCTTGTCAACATAGGACGGATCAGCCGTGTCACTGATGAGCTTCACTGTTGGCATTGAAGGAAGCTCTCACTTCCTCTTGCTTCCATGATCTATAACGATTACAGACACTGCTGGAGATTGTTCTAGGGGTCTGGGACACTATGAATACGTCTTTAGTATTATATAAGGTCACAATCTATTATACTTTCCCAAGCTAGTTTATTGTAATCGAATAGAAAACCGAACCAAATTAAAAATGGTTTTGAGTTCAACAAGAACTAAGTGAACCGAAGTGTCCGACCTCTAGTCTACACAAAACAAAACAAAACAAAAATTCGATTTTTTGCAGGTTAATATATTAATTAATGTGGCAGTTTACGATCAGTTAACGAGTGGATATGAGATAGCAAACGTAGACGAAACTCCCAAGTCATCATGGCCATGCGGGGCTCCTCCTCTCTTACTTTAAAATCTCTCAACAATTCAGAACAAATTAAACCAAAAGATTTCATTTTTATTTCAGAATTCAACTCGAATTTTTATCCAAATTCTCGCCTAAGAAGAAACAGAGCCTGCTTCAATGGCGGCCACAGCTTCAAACTCATTACTACGTTCTTCAAATTTCTTAGGATCCCATATCATAATCTCATCACCCACTCCTAAAACCACCAGAAACACTTCCTTCCCTTTCTCCTTCGTCACCCATCCCGCAAAATACCAAATCACTCGATCGTCTCTTCGAAACGAAGACACCAATTCCCCAAATGGTAAACCCAATTCGCCGCTATCTTCAAAAATAGCTTTAGCAGCGATTCTCTTCTCTTCGATTTCATCTTCCCCGCGAGCTTTAGCTCTAGTTGACGAACCACCTTCTCCATCTGTCGTTGTGGAAGCTCAAGTACAACAAGCAGTGAAGCCATCGACGTCGCCGTTGTTCATTCAGAACGAGATACTCAAGGCTCCTAGTCCTAAATCATCGGATCTTCCAGAAGGATCTCAGTGGCGATACAGCGAGTTTCTTAACGCCGTGAAGAAAGGTAAAGTGGAGAGAGTTAGATTTAGCAAAGACGGTTCTGTTCTTCAGCTTACTGCCGTTGATAACCGCCGTGCCTCTGTGATTGTTCCCAACGACCCTGACCTCGTTGATATCTTGGCTATGAACGGAGTTGATATATCTGTGTCTGAGGGAGAGTCCTCTGGGAACGACTTGTTTACTGTCATTGGAAACTTGATTTTCCCTATTTTGGCCTTTGGTGGACTCTTCTTGCTTTTCAGGAGAGCTCAGGGTGGTCCTGGTGGTGGTCCTGGTGGCTTGGGTGGTCCTATGGATTTTGGACGTTCTAAGTCCAAGTTCCAGGAAGTGCCTGAGACTGGTGTGTCATTTGCAGATGTTGCTGGAGCTGATCAAGCTAAGTTGGAGCTACAGGAAGTTGTGGATTTCTTGAAGAATCCTGATAAGTACACAGCCTTGGGTGCTAAGATTCCTAAAGGGTGTTTGCTTGTTGGACCTCCCGGTACGGGTAAGACACTCTTGGCTAGGGCGGTGGCTGGGGAAGCTGGAGTGCCGTTCTTCTCTTGTGCGGCCTCGGAGTTTGTGGAGCTTTTTGTGGGTGTTGGTGCATCTAGAGTTAGGGATTTGTTTGAGAAGGCTAAGTCTAAAGCCCCTTGTATTGTATTCATTGATGAGATTGACGCTGTGGGGAGGCAGAGAGGAGCTGGGATGGGAGGAGGAAATGATGAGAGGGAACAGACTATTAATCAGTTGTTGACAGAGATGGATGGGTTTTCTGGTAACTCTGGTGTCATAGTTTTGGCAGCTACGAATAGGCCGGATGTTCTTGATTCGGCGCTGTTGAGGCCTGGAAGGTTTGATAGACAGGTCACGGTGGATAGGCCTGATGTGGCTGGCAGAGTCAAGATTCTTCAGGTTTTTCATAGTTGTTTTGTAAAGTTTACTGGTTGGCTCTGGAGTTGTGTGAAAGATTCTTATTTTTCTATTGGGTTTGGTTTTATTGTAGGTTCATTCAAGGGGGAAGGCACTCGGTAAAGATGTGGACTTTGACAAGGTTGCGAGGAGGACCCCTGGTTTCACGGGTGCTGACCTACAGAACCTGATGAATGAAGCGGCGATTCTGGCGGCCAGGCGTGAGCTCAAGGAGATAAGCAAGGACGAAATCTCTGATGCTCTTGAGAGGATCATTGCTGGACCTGAGAAGAAGAATGCTGTTGTGTCTGAGGAGAAGAAGAGACTTGTTGCATACCATGGTTAGCGTTCTTTCTAACTATATGTTGAGAGTAGCTGAGATGCTTTGTTTTCTGACCAGAATTTTGAATTTGCAGAGGCTGGTCATGCTCTAGTGGGTGCTCTTATGCCGGAATATGATCCGGTTGCCAAGATTTCTATCATTCCTCGTGGCCAAGCTGGTGGGCTCACCTTTTTTGCTCCAAGCGAAGAAAGACTTGAGTCTGGATTGTACAGCAGGAGTTACCTCGAGAATCAAATGGCTGTTGCACTTGGCGGAAGGTTAGTTAGTTATGGCCTTATCACAAAAGCCAGGTTTTGAATTTAAAAAGAAGGGTCTAATTGTGTTGAACCATCTGTCTCTTGTGTTGGCTATGCTATTGTCAGGGTTGCAGAGGAGGTGATCTTTGGGGATGAGAATGTGACGACTGGAGCATCAAATGATTTCATGCAGGTGTCTCGTGTGGCACGTCAAATGATTGAGAGATTCGGGTTCAGCAAAAAGATTGGACAAGTTGCTGTTGGTGGCCCTGGTGGAAATCCCTTTATGGGTCAACAAGTATACTGCTAACTGCATTTGGTTTCTTGGTCTCATTTGTTGGTTCAACAAGTTGAAATGTTACTTATATTTATTGAAATGTTTTTGCAGATGTCATCACAGAAAGATTACTCAATGGCAACTGCAGATATCGTAGATGCTGAGGTGCGGGAGCTAGTTGAGAAGGCATACAAGAGAGCAACAGAGATCATAACAACTCATATTGATATCCTACACAAGCTTGCGCAGCTCCTGATCGAGAAAGAAACAGTTGATGGAGAAGAGTTTATGAGTCTCTTTATTGATGGCCAAGCTGAGTTGTATATTTCCTGATTCCTCAAAGTTGCCATTGCTTACAGTACCATTAGCTGTCTATTTGTGTTCATATGTGTCAACGATTTAGCTTATAACCTATTCAGTATATTTGTGTATATTTCTCGTTATCAGTCCATATACTTTGTAGTTTAATACGAATTGTTCATCGTCCCTATTTCCATGAACTGCAAAACCGGTACCGTGTTCTGTGTATAATGTTCGATCGCAAATTCGAAATCTATGGTCTGTAAAGCTGAATCAACTTGCTGTTTAGTGATCAACACACTTTGAAATTGAACGCACTGCTAAAAAGAGAGCTTACAAGGAACCTCGTAGTCATTGTAATCCGTTGCTTCAAGAATCTGATGCAGAGTAGTGAAACTAATCGTAAATGGAAACCAGATAAACCACTGGCTTTTCTTCCTCTGGATAGTTTATTTTTAAGTTTTCTGAATCCAGACAATCAAGTTTTTTTTTTTTAATCGAATCAACCACCTAAATAGAGAGAGCGATAGAAGTAATCCAGACAATCCAGATTGGCGCATTTTCTTAAACGACTTTCAACGTAATAATACAAAAGTAAACAAAAGATGTTGTAACACGATAGATTTACAGGGAAGTATGTTTTCTTAGGAATCACCACCGACTTTGGCAACGATTACTGAAGCATAGTGAGCAATATTATCTTCGGGGGATTGTTTAAGCCTTGCGATGACCGGAAACAACTCTGATGACTTCACAAATTGTCTGCAAATCTGGTGGTTTGAACACATTTTAGCCAATGAGAAGAGTGCGATCTTAAGCGGTGACTCACTTGCTGTCTCTTTCTTGCTCGGGTTCAGGGCAAGAGCCGAGCAATCTGCAACCAGCCTCAGTAACGTCTGCACACAAAATCCCAAAAAGATACGCGAAATTAGAATTAAGAAATCCATGTATTTTTACCAAGAAAATTAATCGTATGTAGTTGTTACTAACTTGTAAAGCTCCTTTGGAGACTATATCTTCACAGAGTTTGCTGGAGTTTCGAACAAGGTTGCTCAATGCACCAGCAGCGTTTGCTTTTGTCTTGTCTTCTTCAGCCGTGGTCAAAACGTTTGCTAGCTGCGTTATAGATCGTCTGAGTTCTTCATACAGAGTGTCGTTATGGTAAGCAGCGTTTCCAATCTGAAAAAAAAAAAAAACGGAAAGGCCTTCTTTCAAAATTTGATCAAAAGTATTATGGAAATGGAGAAAATAGCAGTTTGTTAGGATTTTACAGCAAAGCAAGCAAATTTCTGTGTTCTTTTGTCCGGATCAGCACATCGATCAATGAGGAGGCCGATGATTTGATGTTCAGCCTGCACATAATAAATATGCACACTGTGTAAGAAGGAACATTCTTTGAAACATTGATCTCTCAATGTCAAAGTAAAAGAATCCCAGTGCTGTAACTTACCAGAGAGCTGTAGAAATATCCATTGTGTCTGCACATGTTACCAAGAGCACTACAAGCTTTTGCGCGTATATTTGGATCTGAATGAGTTAGAAATTCTTTTAAAGGCTGCAGAACAGAAGCCTCGCCGATGTATTTATAGAAACCCTGTATGGTAGACAACAATAAGAATTAGATAACATCGTTTACTTCACTATCCTGTATCTAAGCGAAATTAACAAATAGAATGCATCATGTGTTTATCCAGTGTCTGACCTTATCCATCCTCGATAGATCAGATATGATCATCAAAATATCAAGTATGACTTCTCTTGGACTCGAACCGTTGAGTAATTTTTTCATTCTGTTAGGATCCAACAAACCTTTGCTAACAAGCTCTACTGCGAGACGTGGACGACCCACCAATTTGGCAAGAAAAGCAACAGGCCTTACTAAATCTTTTAAATCCAAGTGTTCCAAGCAACGAAGGATTAAACTCGGCACTCCCACCTGAAAAAATCAGCGAAACAGAGACATCACTGATTGATCTTGTGATATGTCTAAAACGAGATTTCAGCTCATGAATCATGAGAAACAACTAATCAACATTTAAACAAAAGTATGTAAAATCAAGGAATCAGAATTGAAGAACTAACTTCCATAAGGACTTTTATGTATTTGTCCATATCCTCTTCTATAGCCTTTAACAAATCTTTATCTTCCATGCACACTCTGACACCTGGAGAGCCCATGTTGAGAATGAATCCACTATTTACAGAAGCAGTGGCAGATAATGGACCCGGTTGACTTTGTACAGCAACAAAAGGAAATGCTAGGAGATCTATTATCACATTTATTGTCTCTCTAACTCCATCTTTTCCTCCCCCAGGACCTCCCCAGGTCTTTACTAGCTTGATATGAGCATCAGATAATAAACAAGTAATCATTTTCATGTTTTCATTCTTCACAAGAACCTGACGGAAAGTTAAAGTGCCACCCGAAAGACAGTGGCATATTGACGAAATGGCCCATATAACACCAACGGGCGACAAGCCAATCCAGTTGGGTGTTTTCTTGATATCATCTGGGGAAGCATTTGAAAGTTTGCCAGCTAACAGATTTATAAGAAGCAATGGTGTTCCACTAGCAATAAGCTGTTGCACAGTTAAAGGTCCTCCCCACTTCAATCTGGATTCTAATAAACCGATACATCCATCGAGAAGTCCGTGCCATCTGGTAAACTTAGCAGAATGATAGATCACTTCACCTTCATTACTTGGCATAGGCCTAAGATGATAACAAAGCTTAGTAGCTCGAGGTATCAGAGGCACCGCAATCTCAGAGACAGAAGATTCAGCAGAAGATCCTTTTTCAAGAGAGAGAATAGATGCGAGAGCAAGCATAGCTGATGCAGAGTGATTCTGAAGAGAAGCTTCAATTTTATCATCTGAGGCAATGTGATTGGCTATAGCAGAAAGACGATGTAGATGCTTCCTTGGAGAATTTGTAAGCATTAACAGGGCAGAATTTCTCCCAGTTAGCCTCAAACATTGAGCAACTGTTGCCAACAGAAGGCATGAATGGAACACCAGATTGTTTAGTCTGCCCTCGAAGTTATTTTTTTCTCCTGTTTGTTGGTCTTTGCATGATAATGAAGCATAGGATAGTATAGAAAATATTTCTGAAATAACTGTACCATCCTCTCCACCACTGACTACGGTCGTAATAGGCAGTGAACTGGGAAGACCACAAAGCATGCTAGGCATAATTCCATTGTGAAGGCAGCATCTTGACAAGAGCTGAAGCATTACATAAGCAGTTTCCAGTTAAGTTTAAAGAGTGGAAAAACAAATACAATTATAGCTGTGGACGAAAATAACAAGTTATCATGTAACTTGGTGAATCCAGACAACCTAAAACAACAGGATAGCCAAACAAGAAGAGAAACATCACATAATCACCTGAATTGCAGAAACCAAGGGAGCCTCCACTCGTTGGTGAAGGCAATGACCAATAGCAACTTGCACATGCTTTGATCGGAGATATGCTCTTGTCACTGTATCCACAAGTTTCTCAGATAACGGACCCCACTCACTGTTTCCGTTTTCATGCTGAGAAAGACGGTTCTGCAAAGCATCTAGAGGAAATATGTTCATAGAATCGTCTTTGAAGAATGTTTCGGAAGTATCTATGAGAATCCATATTGCTCTACAAGCTTCACAGGCAGCTGCTAACATTTGTGAAGAGCCAGAAGCTAAACTCGACCCAGAAGAAGCCAAACAAAGACACAAATGATCAACTATGCGAGACATGTTAGCGTGCTCTAAAATCTGTTCAGAAACAGAATCAGGAGTTGAAGACTTAAGATCTTCGGCAACTCGAGATAACATCGTTGTGATGCAGGAACATGCCTCATATATAATTCTACCAGTCCCCTCTTCTTCCCATCCAACGACCTACATCCACATAAAGTACTAAATAAGTACATGTGGTTTAATATCACAAGAGACTTATGCAACCGAAAGAAGGTCACCTGTACGAAAATTTCCACTACTTTGGTCCAGTGCCTGATGTAGGAACTATGTATGCTATTGCCTTCAATATGTCCTACCAAGTTTTTAGTGACTGAAAGACTCTGATAAAGAAATAAGTTGGTGTTACAAAATCATTAAAAATTGTCTGCTGCTTGTGGAGCTGACTGTCAAAAGTGAAGTAGGTATCTAATCAAACACTTGCCAGACATTTTGGTCAAGAGAATTCACCTTTGGTATTATGTTGTTGAACACGGACGATTTCATCCCAACAAGAGCGTTAGTAAAGTCTAGCAGTGCACATGTTATTTTCTCAATCAGTCCAACTGAAACTATGGCACGAGCTGCAACCAAATTGGAAATGATCCTGAGGGACTGAACAGAGCAAGCAACATCTTTTTCCCTGCACACCCATGAACGAAAATGTGAATATGCATGTATACAAAAATATCATAAATTACAACAATTTACTGCAGGGAGTAATAGATCATAAAACCAGAAAGTTGCAACCCTGTATTATTAGAGTCTATCTTATGTAAGAAACCTATTTATGTTCCGTCTTTACGATCAAGGAGGAGCACAGCATTATATAATAAAAGAACAACCTATAGCCGAATTTTACCTTTTAGGATCAGGCGATTTTGAAATATTTTCCAGTGACAGCAAAAGAAGATCCAATGCTTTATCATCTTCACCTATAACTTTTGCACCTTTAACAGTTCGGGATGTACTTTCCAATCTGTCTAGTGTTGCGTTACCTGAAACGGGGAAAACAACCCAAGCATGAATGAGGATGATATATAGGTCCATTATGAAAGAAGGCAATAGAAACTCCAAAGACAGCTTAAGTTGTTTCACACATAGAAAAATGTATGTAAATTTCCCGACACTAATCTTTAAGATATGCAGATTTACAAAAGGAGAACTGCATATATATATGAAATATACAAAACCTGAAGGAAGAAAAAGGAAAGAAAATATATCATAGGAGTTGTGTTAAATCTAAACAAAAACATCAAGCATCGCATGAAACCATAGTAAAAATCAAGCTCTAAGAATTGTAAACCTAGAACAATAGAGCATACTGACTACATGGTGTGATGAAGAAGAAAATGCATTTAGCCATAATCAACAATGAAAGGATGATATCCAAATTTATGTCTGTTAGATTGATATGGATATGATAATTAGAAATAGATCTCAGTATGCACATTACTGGATCTATCTGCTGGATAACTCTTTTATTCTCAAAGTTAAAAAGAAGAGATTTACAAATAGCATGTCCCATTACCTGAACTTTTTATCTCCTCTTGGGTTGGGAATCCGAGAAAATCCTCAGGTGGTGGAGAATTTACTTTGACAGCACTCTTTATATCTGACTGAACGTCAGCTAGAACTCTGGTAGCAGAAGTGTTCTCAACCGGGGTCACAGAGTCGCACTTTTCTGTGACATATAACACTATAAATTTAATAAAGGAAAAAATAAATTAAGAAATTGATTCTAACCACAAACTGAAGAAAATAAACCATTTCTCTGCTGCCCTCCATTTCCTTTGAGCATCCAAGCTGCCTTATGGTCGACTACTGCAGTATGCATTTCCTGAATAAGCGTTTAAAGGCTCTAAGTGATCTATTATTCCAACAACGTTTTCCAATTTCAAATCCTTTACATTGTATGAAAACGACAGTTTTAACGAAATGCTCTGTACATTAGACTCAAGCTGTTAAGTATAAAGTCAACAATATCAGATCATTACCCTGGCTTCAACTTCCTCTTTTGATTCTTTAACGAAGGGGTGCTCAAGAAGAGCAGGCCAGGTTAATCGACTTTGGGGAACCTATTTCACATTGTAATAGACAAACAGTTTAACCCAATAGTCTCAAACATATCAATAAATAGTTTAAAGGACAGCTTAAAAAAAGTAAAGAAGAACAAAAAGTCACCTTGTTGAGCAATCCTTTCAAAAAGCTTTTGAAATAAGGACTCATTTCATCAGGATATTTGACAGGATCCTGAAGATTCACTAAAATGTAAGCTCAAACGTTTATCATAGATTCATAGACTTGTGGACATATACGGAAAAGATTGATATACCTTAACAATGTGACGAATGAGAGCATACACAGAATTGGTGTAGAACGGAGGTTGACCTACATATAACTCATACCTGATGTATCACAAGAAAATTATTAGAACCATCTCAAGTGCAGTGAAATGTGCATAACACAAGAATGGGCCACCACAATCATCACAGTTATATATGTAACAGCTTTTATAACAATACGAAATGAAGTACGACAACTCAAATGAGTTTCTCCACCTACAATATAACACCAAGAGACCACAAGTCGGCAGTGTGATTGTATGGCTGTTCTCTCACAAGCTCTGGCGCCATGTACAGAGGAGTGCCTGATGTAAGATTTTAGGTTAAGAACAAGGAGCAACTTACTGAGTTATTCATTCATTAATACGCCTAAAGATAATAAATATGTTTAACCTTTAATGGATCGCAAAACCACGGTGTTGGTGGACATAGCTCGAGCAAAACCAAAATCACATAGCTGAAAAATCAAGGGCGAGAAAGGTAAGATGACGCCAAAGAGAAGTAAGAGAATATCATATTATCAAGCTGCACTGAAAAGTACTTTTGTTTCTACTTATATTTAGTTAATTATATGAGGTTCCTGGCTAGCCGTATCCTTGTCTAGTAGTACTTACATGATAAACTTGATTTTCTAATCAATAATAGACTGAAAAATCCATGGTTCATAAATCATTTTCAAGAAGTTAGTACATAAGCTGATACTCATAAGAAGAGAAGAAGAGTAGAAGAATTGAATTGTAAGTGTAAACTATCATATTTCTTATCTTTAAGAAACAACAATATGAACAACTGATGTGTGTGGGGAGCATAGAAACAACATTTCAAACTTAATTCCTGGAAGCAGCAAAAGGAAGGTTATATTACCTTAACGACAGACCCAGCACCAATAAGAATGTTTTGTGGCTTCATGTCACGGTGAATTATACGGTTAGAATGCAAGTAATGCAATGCTTTTACCTGAAGAAGTTTCGACATGGTCTTATTAATCATAAAATATGGCAATCAAATACAAAAATAAGAGCCATGTTGGCCAAAAAGGTGTTACCAACTGTTTCGCGATTGCTTGAACTTGCTCTTCTGGAAGGCACTTGTCATCCTCAAGAATCTCAAACAGTTCACCCTGTGAATTTTAGGCGTTCCATCATGATTCATTATTTCAACATATAGGTACAGCCATCATAAATCAGTTCTTTAGATTCTACAAACAAGAGTGAGAAAAGTACTTGAGCAAACTCAGTGACAACACAGAACTCTCGTTCGTTTTCAAAGGAGTCGAGCATTTCAATTATATTCTGATGCTTGAGCTTCCGCAATATCTGAAGCATACCAAAAAATATAAAAATTGAAGGTCTCAAATGAAGTGAAGCATGTAAGCCCAAGGACTTGAGAAATTCCCTTACCTCGATTTCTTGCCTAAGACTATGTATATCCTTGTCACTCTTTCCTTGTTTCATGATGAACTTCATCGCCACCGTCTGGACCAAAACACGATAAAAATTTACCAAATTAAGATACATGATAAGCTGAGTGAAGTAACGAATGATAATGAAGAGGATAAACCAACAATTTAGTACCTGGCCGGTATACTTCCGTCTTCCTTTGTAAACCCTCCCAAAAGAGCCTTCACCGACGAGCTCTATCACATGATAATCATCGACACCCATGTCTGGACGCTATCTGTCAAATAAAGCAGCGTTTTAGCTTCCAATGGTAAATCACGATACCCATACCCATATACAGCAGAATTGAGAGTCTATGTTTAGTCCAATTACATCAAAAGCTTAGAAACGTTTCTAAACTAGGTCGCGCTCCGATTTCTTCCTTGTTTAGCGAATTAAATAACAGGAAACATCAATTAAAGATAGAAACGCAGATCCTAAACCTGATTACGGAAACGAATCAACCGATGTTCGGAGTAAACATGGAAATCGAAGATTATTAAGAAAAGTAAAGACGAATATTGAATCGAACCGTGGCTCACGAAGAACGATGCGTGGAATAAGCGAAGTGGTGACGGAACGGAGATGGTAGAACTGGGAACTCCGGCGGAGGAGGTGGAGATGGTCTTCGGCGGCGAAACGAAGAGAGATCGGTGGGATCGATGTCTGTAGAGAGAGAGGGTGAGAGAGAAACGGAAACTTTTGAAATTCAAAAAGAGGGAAAAATCTGTACTCCTACCCCTAGGGTACTCTCACTCTCTCAAACCTTATAAAAACCACAAATCGTAATTTCCGGTTTATTTATTTCTTTATTTTTAAAAAGAAAAATGGGTAGGAGAAAAATATAATTCTTTTATCATTTTTTTCAAAATTGTCCCTAAACTCTATCGAAGTTGAAAATAAGACCGTCGATCTATTGTAAAAGTCATCGATGAATCAAAAATATCGATTTTTTTTCCTATGTTCTTTTTGGTTTATCAGAGATTTTAACACTTTGTTTAAATAAATAAAAATAAGACATCGTGAAAACGTAAAAATTGATTTTAGTGTTCTAGTATTGGAAAAATAACTTAAAAGGTTGTGAAGTGTGGATGTTTAAAACAAAAATAGTCTTACAAACCACATGTTTTAATTCATCTATACTAGTATTTTTGCAGCAGTTTTTGCTCAAAAATATTTTTTGGAAAGTTTTTACATTTAATGCATTAACTTTAATATTAGTTACCAAAAATTTCAAAATTAATTATAGGTAAGATTTAGAAAAATAAGGAAATCTTTCTACCTCATTCAAACATCAATTTATGATTCTCTTTCATTTTTATTTGAATTTATATTTAAATTATCTTGAATTATTCTGTAATGCATTTAGTTAATAAAAATTGTGATTTTTTACTGTATATGATGTAATACAAATTTTTAAAAACGGACATATATTACTCAATATATGAATAAAAATACGGGTACAATATCTCACATTGCCTAAAAAATTAGGTAATAGTTCAGAGTCATACTATAAAAGAGACAAAAATGATTCATAATAAAATTGAGTAGAAAGTTTGATTTATCAAACATTCAAACTTAAAAAGCTTTTATTTGGTTTATTCCGGTTCTTTATTTTAAAGATTTTTAAAAAGTTAAATATTATAAATATTTATATTTTTAGAAAGTTAAATTTTATAAAATGTTAAAAATATTAATAATATTTAAACGTTTATGAAGTTTCAAATATTATAAATATTTAAACTTTATAAGAAGTTTAAATATTATAAATATTTCAACTTTTTAAAAAAGTTAGAAGACCTTTAAAATATTAGTAATATATTTAAACTTTTACGAAACTTCAAATATGAGAAATACTCAACCATTTTAAGAATTCCAAGTATTATAAATATTTAAACTTTATATGAAGCGCCAATCTTATAAAATGTAAATGGTTACAACCTTAATAAATAACATATCAACTCAATTTAATATTTATAATACAAAAAAATAAATGTTAAAAATTAAGATTATATAGTGCGAGTTAAAATATCTAGGGGGGTGTATTGAACTTGATATTTTAGGAGATTTAGTGAGATTTTAATATTTTAGAATTGTGAGAGATTTGAGTGTAATTTTAGGAGATTTGGTTATTAAATTTGGGATTTTAGGATTTGATGAGATTTGAGTTTTGAGATTTTTGAGATTTGATTATTGAATTTTAGGTGATTTTGATATGTAAAAATAAAAAAAAAAGAGCAACTTGGAATGTCATTGATTAATTTACGTAAGCTTCTTTCATACTTTGATTAATTTAAGAAGAAAAATAGACATTGGTCATGTTCTTTTTCCAATCGTTGGTGAAGTAACTGCGACACAAATAAAAGGCCCAAGATGATATGCATTTCGAAAAAATAAAGAGCTGTCACTGTTAACCAAAAAGTGAGGTTCGTAAAAAAATTAATCTCATATGAAGAAACTGCAGCTCTCATGAGATATAAACCGGTTACAATGATGACACTGAACACTATAAATATTCCTCATGAGCATGATGACTACACGATCAAAGAGAAACTCATTTTGCCAATGAGTGTTTAAAGTAGTTGGAAATTAATCAACGATGGTTTGTTTAGCACATCCACAAGAAAATGAAGTTGTTGATCTGTTTTATTCTCTCGTGAAATATTGAATTGTTGACGATATGTAATGCAGCAGCAGCAGAAGAATGAATGTCTCAAGTTGTTACCAACCGTCGCCGACTCGCCGTTGTCGGAAGCTCCGCTGCGGAGGTGGCTGAGACATCTGATTTTGATACATATTGGGTCGGTCTTTTAGTGAAACAGAGCACGCCTTTTCAGGCAGATCCTTCATTGGAGACAATGTTGGTGTTGAATCTTCTTCGGTTATATTGTCGTCGTCTTAATCATCTTCAAGCCGTGACGGTGAAGACTGAGGTGTTTCAAACGGTGTGGTTTGTTTACTTGTAGCTTCGTTTGAGTAAATTGGGTTTGATATGTAGATGAAGTTATCAACAGAAGAAGCCGTGGTTTCTTGAATCAGATCAAGAGAAGCTTGTAAAGATGGTTCATGGTGAAAATGGGTTTTGTTTGGAGTTTGAAGAACGCATGTGCAAAGAGGATTGGATAAAGAATCGATGTTAGATGATGGTGACGGAGAAGGTTCGTTACTTGTGGTAGAGATGGATTGGTTGAGAGTTGTGGTGGTCGTGGCGCCGCCGGCAGTTGAGACCGTAGTAGTGATGGGGAGGCCGAGAGAGTTGTGACGACGCCGGCAGAGTAAGAGAGAGCAGTAGAGAGTTGCACTTATAAAAAAAAAAATTGCAGTAGATGTTGAACTCCTATTAAAAAGAATATTTTCTTTCAAAATTTCACCATTTAGGGTGGGATTTTGTAAGACATATTTTTTAACTAGAAATATTAGAAAAGTATCCTAAAATCCCATTCTGTAGCTTTTTATAAAAAATTGTGATTTTTTGAATAACAGTAGATTTGAGTTGAGATTTATAAATTATTGATTGAATAACAAGAGATTCTAAATGATTTTTATAAATTTCATATTCAATAACATAGGATTTCAAATGATTTTTAAAAATCATCAATTAAATAACAGGAGATTTCAGAATATTCCAAAATCTCTTAAAATATCAAGTTCAATACACCCCCCAAAGTCATTAAAACTCTTTCTAAATCCTAAACCAATACCTCCCCCTAAGATATTTACCCAAATCATAATGTTTGTCACCAATCAAAAATATTTTGTTTAATATTCAGAGAAATAGGATTGAACACAAACACAAAATGTCAAGGTGTTTCCGTGAATCTACTGATCAATCGAATATGCTCAGGTCTGCATCACTATTAATCATGATCATAATGTTCTTTTAGCAAAGAAAAAAATAAATAGCTCTTTGGGCATATGTACTAGGCTACTAGCTAACTACCCAATTATTATTATTGTTGAGAAGTAAAGGCCGAAGAAATTGTATTAATGTTTAGTGACAACATTGTAAAGAATATAAAAACTAAGACAGTTTCAGGTTATGTAATGGTTGACTTGAGTACATAAAACAGAGGTGTGATAGAAACATGGACAAATAGCCCATTCGGCTTAATTTAGTCTATTGTTTAATAAGTTAAGGCTTAATATTATTTTAATCTTTTTCCCCCCCTTTTAAATTCCATAAACGGGTCACTAAAAATATGATAAATAAATGTAGGGTCTGACTGGATCAAACCCAGCGTTTGCGGAAGATTGTGGAAGCGGGTGGTTGCGGTTTCAAACGTTACTAAGCGTTTTGAATAACTGGTTTAACGTTTTAAAATAGGTACGTTTGCTTTACGACTGATTGACCAACAGTTGCAATAGCGGTTAAAACATAATAAATGTAATATATAAATGTTTAAAAACACTAAAAACTTTATTAAACTTGATTTATAATTAAAATTCATTAAAAATACTAAAATAATTATTCAAAAAACAAATAAATTTCATATTGAAATACTTATTGATTAATCAAGTAATGTGATAAATGACAAAATATATTGTTTAGATTATAGATCTTGGTTGAGAAGAGTCATTGGTGATTAGTTTTAATATTTTCATAAATAATCTTCAAGGATGGGGATTTTTGCCATCATGTCTGCACTCTTATTACCACATCTTCGTACCCAATTGAATACCATCTCAAACTTTGTAGCTCCATTTTCTCATTTTTCGAGTCCAATTGAACACTGCAAAATTGATGCTTGTAAGATCAGAAACTTCTCTGTTTTTCCTTTCAAAATGAAGTTTTTTTTTTCAATAATTAAAATAAAACTCCTAAATTGGTTGTTGCCCAAACTAGAGGAAAGTTGTTTACAAAAATAGTTTCGAACAATAACGTTCTAGAAGAACGAGCTAGACAATCAGGCTTCACATTGGACGCCCTTGGGATCTTGGAAAAGGTAAAAGGAGGCAAGGAGGCACTAAGAGCCTGAAACTCATCAAGGAGCATAGAGAAGACCGACAACTCCTCCAGAGCTTGCACCATCGCAACTAACTCTGCAGAATCCGTCTCGAACCTCTTACAATCAATGTCTCTGGAAAGAATACACTTCATCGTCCATAACTCCGAACATTTTGCATAGCAATAATTAAGGCTTGCATTTCACTCTATACTAGGTTATTTTTGCGTTCTTTTATGCTTGTCCTGAAGCAACATAAACGCCATCATTATCACGAAAGATCCAACCGCCTTAATTATATGATTTAAGAAGGTTATCAATGAAAATTTATACAACAACTCTAACCAATAATCATTCCCTTTGATGTGAGTACATCTAATAATCTATATTAACATTTTTTATGTACATTTTGGTTTATGCCTTTTAAGTTTTACTTATTTAATTTTTTTTTTTACAACATTAACCCCTAAAACAATTCCATAAATAAAATTGCAGAGAAACTCAAATACTAAACTTTCTTAAATTGACCAACATTTGTTACATTTATTGCCATAAAATCTCAACAACATCTAGACATTCCGATTTTTCCAAAAACAACTTTACCCATTAAAGTTCTAACCCATTACATCTCCAAAACTATTTTTATGGATCCTAGAATCTCTCAAATTTAAATGATACACAACAGATTTTCTATAACAAAAGTTTACAATCTCCATAATTATACTAACATTAATAAATTTCCTAAACCGAAAACCCAATTATAAAATGTCATATTAAATATGTTGAAAACCCCCTATATAATTTGGTTTATTTTTTATTTTTTGAGGAATTACCAAAAAAAATAAAATTTTATTAATTATCATAAACTATATATATATATATATTGACATGGAAAATTATAAACTATAAAATATGATAATTTGGTAAAACAATTAACATAATTAAACTTGATAAAAAAAAACTTATTTAGATTTTTTTTTTACGCAAAAATTTATTTTGATTTTGGTGAGACGGGTTAGCATTAATCTCATATAGGAAGTTAAGTGGAATTGTTTTTTTTAAACACTTTTAGATGTGTACCAGGAGATAAATATATTACTAGACTATACATATACCACACGGGTTAAAACCTTGAAAACACTACAAAAATCCTATACTTTGAATACTTATATCAAATACAGTAAAACCTCTATAAATTAATACTCTATAAATTAATAAACACTATAAATTAATAAATTTTGTTGGTCCCAAGTCGGGCCAGTGTAAAAATTAACAAAATTCGATAAAATAATAAGATAATAATTTTTTTGAAATCCCCATGTAAAATATGGTCCCAATAATATCATAAATTAATAATCATGTAAATTTACATATTTATATATATGTATTCTGATATAATAATATATGTTTCTCCTAAAGTTTATTTCTATAGAACAATTATAATGTAGTATTTTCAAACTATAACAATATCTCTAAAATATTTTATAACATATCATAAAAATAGTTAAATTTTAAAGTTTTCAATTTTTTAGATATGCGTCATTTACAATTTGATAATTTGACAGATTATTAAAATAGGAGAATTGATATTATTATTCATAAATTTAGATTTATGTATGTCATGTGTATAAGTCAATTTGTTTATAATATTTGTAATCAATTGTCAATAATGTTTTCTACATATTACAAGTTCAATTCATAAACCATAAAATTTACAACATCCGAAAGTTTAATCTTATTTTGCTAAAATTGTCTTAATTCATAATTTTAAAAATAATAATTATTAATTTATAGATAAATTAATATCACTATAAATTAATAAAATGTCTTGGTCCTAACATTATTAATTTATAGAGGTTTTACTGTACCTGTAAATTTTTATATTTTTAAAACTAACAAAATAATAATAAAATAACAAATAAATACAATATAAATTTTAAATTTTTAAAATTAAAAATATTGTCCGCGGTGTACCGCGGGTTAAATCCTAATGTTGTACAAAATGGGTTATGATAGATGATGGGTGAAAAGTTTTGTATGCTAGTTACTAATGGATTTTGAAGGAGTACATATCCCACCATAGGTATGGGTTGGGTTTGCAAGCATGCAACAAAACATGACAAGATAAAATAACAATTGATAAAATGTTATCCGTTTTCATTCAACGATAGTTTTACTTATTGAAATCATGTCTACAATATTGTGCTATATATGTCATAATCTAAAACCGACTATATATAAATGGTTGGATTAGTTTACATTTCTATAAGGGAAATTACCTAGAATATTACATAAAAGTAAGTTTATTACTAGACTAACACGTTGAGATTTCTGTCTTACTAGAATAACACATAAAAGTTTACAAATTACTTATATACCTGAGTTGTGTGTTTTATTACGTTTTATGCTATTTCTAATTAAATTTGTCTTTGATTATCAAGAGAAAGAAACAAAAAATTTTTGAAGAATCATTCTCATTTTGTTGGGATTCTCTTAAATTTGGGTTGGTAAAAAATATCAGATTGACGTAGTTTCAGATCTAGTTTTTAGATCAGAACAAAGTTTCAGATCTAGTTTTAGATCAAATTTGAGTTGGTAAAAAACATCAGATTGACAAAATTTGGGTTCACTTGCTCTCTCAGAACAAAGTTTCAGATCTAGTTTTTTGTCTGAGTTATCGTCGGAGTAGCAACAACAAGAGTGAGCAATCTTTCACTCCCGTCAGCGCAGCGGTGGATTGTTTTGTTATACAATTAATGATTTTCTGAGTCACGATCAATGATTCTTCTTCTTCTTCTAGGGTTTGATTTTTGTTTTCTAGGGTTTGATTCTCCTTCGTCTTCTTCTTCTAAACGTTCCAATTGATTTTTTTTTTGTTCTAGGGTTTGGTTTCTAAATTTTTTTTCCTAGTGGCTTTGATCTATCGGTGATGGCTTTGTGATTGGTTTGTTGGGTTCTCTCTGTTACGTATCCTACGATAAGTCTTCTTCGCAGTCGCAGGTGTTTTTTTATTCTATATGATACAGTTATGGCCTTTCGACTCTGAAATCTCTCAACTGCAATTTCTAGGGTTTGCTTTCTAAATTTGATTTTTTCTTTTTTTAACTTCTAGGGTTTTCTTTCTTCAATGGAATTCGTTTTTATTTACTCATCATTCTATTTTTGTCAATCCAGATAGATTGATTATGTTCGATTCGTTTGATTGAGGAGGAGGCTACTAAGATCTCTCGCTGATGGGTTTGATTGAGCAGAGGAGGGTACTAATATAAGATCTTCTAGGGTTTGTTTTCATCCCTTGTCACTCTGTTTTCTCTGTTTGTTTTTAACGATTTTGTTTGTTTGTTTGTTTGTTTCTCTAATTAGCGATCTCTCTATGTTTGTAATTGCAAGCAAGCTTTGTCATAATCTTGTCAAAGTATGGATCACAATATGGAGTACTGCGGTAAGTATTGCAGCCATGCGACTTGCTTATTATTCTTATCTCTTTGTCTCTAGTTTAACTTTGTTCTCCATGTTTTTGTGTGTTGCATCAGCCTCGCAAGGACTAGCAGACAGAAAGGCATCAGTAGAGATGATGATGATGACTTGATCAAGTGCAAGGCGCCCCCATTCATGGTTTCTGGTATGAAGATTTGTTATTTTTCCTGTGTTGCTTATGTTTTCCCTCCTCACTTTCTCATAAGGCCTGTTGTTTTTTCTTTGTTTTTTCATCCCAGATAGGTTTCTTGCCATGATCTCTTCTCACTTTGATGGTTGCTGCAGTAGCACTTGGGATAAAAACAGGCACAGAGGTTTGTCACAGGTAACTTTTCACTTGATATGAGTTTTTATTTTTATTTTGATTATGACTCTTTAGTGTTGTTCTGATGCTTTCTTCTCCTCTGCAGCTGCTCTCCGTGACTACAAATCGTCTCTCCAAAACTTGAATGATGAAGCACAGCTGTCAGGTGGTTTATCTATTCTCTCCTTTTCATTATTGGTCCATATATAATTATAATCGAAATTATAATTTCTCTTATAGGTTCCTTCGGATGGAGTGCTAATATATGGCCACTCTCTTGCCCTTGATGACACTAGCATGACTGGAGAGATCAAAATCGTGTGTCTTTCTTTATCTTTTTTTTTTCTATCATAGTGATTTTGTTTACTTTCTCTTCCCGCTTTGGTATAGCTCCTAACAGTCAACTTCCCTTATCTTGCTAGGTTAACAAAGACTCTAACAAGGACCCATTCCTAATGTCTGGCTATAAATTTGCAGATGGAAATGGTATGACATGGCGAACCTATCGGTGATTGGTTGTTGTGTTCTCTCTGTTACGCATCTACTAACTCTGCTCCTTCTTCTTCTTCCTCTGATTTTTGTTTTATTTACTAACACGTTTCTTCGTCTTCTGTCTTCTTCGCAGGTGTTTTTTTTGGAAGCTTATAATATGTGATCCAGTTATGGCTTTTGACTCTCAAGTCTCAACTTCTACTTCGAGGGTTTGTTTTCTACTTCGAGGATGAATTGAGGAGGAGGCTACTAAGATCTTATAGGGTTTGATTCATCCTTGTCACTCTGTTTTCTCTGTTTGTTTTTAACGGTTTTGTTTGTAAAAAAAAATCCTTATTCTTGTAAGTACAAAACATACATCACCTTCTCTTCTCAACAGGATCGTTGATGAATTAGCAAGATATGGTGCCAAGTGATGATCGGAGGAGTTGCAAGCTGTTTTTTTCCATGGTTATTTCATTGTAAGTTAACTCTCTTGTTCTCTCTTGCTTCTTCTCACTTGGAGTAAAACAGAGACATATTCAGTGATCCTAATGGAAGTTATAAGATTCTCTGAATTCTGAGGTTTCTGTTCACTTATTCTGATTCTTGGATGGCTTTTTTTTTTTGCAGTTTACTGTACGTGGCCTCGCATCTTCTGCTTCATGCCAAGGTTTGGCTTACCTCTGTTGAAGTTAGGGTTTTTATCTTGTAGGCTTGGCTTGGTCACTGTTTAATCTCGGTTCTGACTTTGTAAGGATGTTAGTTTTCTCTTCATCTTTCTTTTGATTTAGCTTTTCGTAGATTCTTTCGCTTTGTTATGATTTCTTCTTATTCTATGATTTCAGGTTTTCAACATCTGATTCAAAAGGAGTTAATGGGCGGGCTTTGAGGAATCAGAATTAAAGGTTGGTTTACTTGGTACTAATAAACCTTGTTTTGCTTAGTTAGAGTTTACTTACTACATATGACTTTGTGTTTTGTTTTTTTGCAGATTGAATCATTCCATACCTTTTGCTACCGTAGATGCCGAGGAGCAATCTGGTGCTCATAGTGCTGAAGTACAGAGCTTTGGTGCATATTTACTACTCAGATTGAATTTTGTATTTGGTTCTTAAAGCTTCTTACTAAAGTCGCTGATGAGTAGTACTCTCTGAGCTTTACTTTCTTATTATGTTTGTAGTGATGGATCTTCGAATTACAACACGCTTCTAGATCCTCTAAATGGAAAGCGATTGTCATCATCTAAGGCGGGTCCCCAGTTCAAGTCTCCTGATTATAACGGGTTCTTAACGCTACTCTAAAACACAAGAGCTACGTACGGTAAGAGATTTTCTTTTACATTTTGATAAACACATCTCTATTATCCTGGTTCATCGTTATCAGTTTCAATCTTAATTGTCTCTTAATCTTTCTTTCGAGTTAGCTTTTCATTGGTTCTTTTGCTTTATTATGACTTCTTCTTGTTCTGTGATTTTAGGTTTTCAACAGCTGATTCAAATGGAGTTAATGGATCAATGTCGATTCTCAGGTTTGGTTTATTTTCAGTTTCTTAAACATTCTGGTTTTTTGCTTGATTGATCTTATCTCACCATTTTGCAGGTTCTTACTGTTTTTGTTTGCAAAGAGACCTGGGATAGCATATCACGCGAAGGCTCACACACTAGTTTTCTCTCTTCTGTGGTATTTGTTCTTCTACTGTAAGTTCTTCTTTTTTTATGTTTCTTCTGAGTTCTCTCACCGTTTGATAAATTAATTGGTATCATCAACTCAACTGTTCGTCTTCTAGTTAAATTTCCTCTCTGACGTCTCTATTTATTTTACTGCAGGATTCAGATTGTTTTTGTTTTTGTGTTTCCAACGGGACATGTGGAAGACCAGCAGCACATCGTCCACACACACACTCAGTAGGGTTTCGTTTCTTCTGTGGTATTTTGATCATTCTACTGTAAGCTCTTAATTTTATTACTTTATGTTTATTCTGAGTTCTCACCGTTTGATTGGTAGTATCTTACTCTTTATCTTATGCCCTGAATCGAATTGTTATTGTTCACCGAAATTGGAACTTGGGCTCTGTGTTATTTTTTACTTGCCTCCTCAAAATTGTGCATATCACTCACTGTGTTTTGTCCGCTGTCTCTCTCTGCAATTGCTTGCTGGTAAGTGGTAAGAAGGTTACTGTACTGCTACGTGACAGTCCTCAGAGGTATGGTTAAGATTTTTAAAAACGTTTTAGCATCATGTTATGGTTTTCTTATAACATAATTATTCAACACCGCTTGGTTATGAGTGATCTTTTCTTTTTTTTTTCTTGTTACAGGTGCATCCGTATTATATGTAGTAGCTAGCTACTGGGAACAAGAACTCTAAACGAGAAGCTATCATGGTTCCTGGACGAGGGTGGTGAAGGCACAATTCAAAAATGTTGGAGCTGATTGCCATCTATGCTCTACCCATTAAGTAGGTAACTCCCACTATATACTTTGCTTTAAGTTGTGTTTTGATTTACTACCCACATGATTACGGATTGCTCTCTGTTCATGTTCATGTTTTGCTTTTGCTCTCTCTCTCTCTTTATTCACGACTCCTTAGCTCTACATATTTGGTTATGTTTTTTAAGCTCTTCATTCTACTTTTAATGTTTATTTGGAGTTCTCACCGTTTATTAAATTTAATAGGTTATTTCAGTCTTATGTTTAAAATTTTGTGCTTATTACTCACTGTTTGATCCTTTAAATTCTTGAGGTAGGTATACAGTTAGAATTCATCCCTCTGGCTTATGGTATACACTTACAGGCCAAACAAAAGGGATTAACTCATGAGGAAGTTTCTAGCGTTTTTAAGCCTCCCAAGAGAACCTTGTTGCAGTACTTTTCATTATTGCTGTGTATGATCTCTGAGCATTTGTAACATCCGCGAACCAGATTTTGTGATTTTGGAAGCAGCATCGATCGACACCCTAGTGGCATCGATCGATACCACTTATTTCTGGGTTCGGCCGGTTTGATTAATTGCTGAATTGGTTCGGTTTGGTTCAATTAAAACCCTAATCGTGTTGTTAAGTGTCTGAGACGAATTGAGGGTTTCAGAAAGTCTCTTTTGGTCGCCGTTGTGTGAGAAAGAAAGAGAGAAAAGAGAGAAAATGTTTATGTGACTTTCTGGGCTTGTTCTTGGAGTTTTTGGAGAGATCTGAGGCTGTAGGAGGGTTAGCTGTTGCTGGAAACGAAGGGGGAGCTTCTGGAGGTGTTGTTTTCAACGTTTCTCAATCCAATATTCCTGTTCTTGAGGTGAGTGCTTGACCATGGTTGATCTAAGCATGAGATCTCTCTTGTTTGTGTGTTTTCTTTGCTGTTTGTGTTGTTTTGTTGCTTGGGTTTGTTGCTTTTGTGATTCCCAGTGATTTCTGAGGTAATTGGGTGAGTTTGGGACGGATTCGTGATGATTTGGAAGGGGAGTTCGTCGTTCGGGTTCGCGCAGATCGTGTCTGTCGAAGGGGCATCGATCGACACTCAAGGAGCATCGGTCGACACCGTTTGGTGGGGCATCGGTCGACACCTGTTGGTTCAGTATCGGTCGACACTTTCTTGTGGCATCGATCGACACTAGTCTCAACCGAGACTTGTTTTCCTGGTTTGATGTATTGCTTGTGTTTTGTTTGCTTGCATAACTTGAGGGTCTCATATGCTTGTGTGTATAACCTAGTAGATGGGAGGATGGCCTCACTAAGTATTTATGATAATACTTACGCATCTCAATTGTTGTTTGTGGTATGCAGGTAAAGGAAAAGTGTGATCGTGGAATCAAAGGCGATGAGGAGGAGGATGTTCTAGAGGCTTGATTGATTGAGGTCTAGCTATTGTTAGGTTGCTAGTATTGAGTTGATAGAGCATTGTAGGATGTTGGAACCTTGCTATGTCATTGTTGAATTATTGGATTATTGTTGTTGGAATTCTTTTGGTTTAATGGAATTTGTTTTATTTGGCTATTCCGCGGGTATTGATTGTTGTTAGGATGTTAGTGGGTATGGGACCACTAGTAGGTTAAGGTATTAAAAAAAAAAACGGGAAGGGTTGTTTCAGCATTACTGTCTAATATCAGGCTGAAGCAACAAATGCCAAAACTCGGAGACAAAGTCTAGATTCAAAAGCAAAATCCATGCAAGGACCCTTCCCAAAAGACTCTTTATACAAAGTAATATGATGTGGCAGTCCTCATTTCAAGAACCTTATAGAGTGTATTTAACAGTCTTCTGTCAATGTATTTGTATAGAGTGTATAGATAATAAACATGAGGATGATGTTATTACCATACTTATATACCAATCATAAGATATTTTCCTGGGAGTTATGTTATTGTTTTTTTGTATATATATGTCTTACACACTAGAAAAATCATTACAATCAGTTTTAAGACTTACATATTCAAGATAAATCAAGAACCTACAAGACCATATGGGTTTCTTTTAGCGTCCATGAGAGACGAAAGATTCAGTGAAGGTCAAGAGAGCAATGGAATTGGACTCAGGAGAATCAGCTGTTTCACCTGAGATTACAAGACCTGGATAAACTTCTCGAGCTTATACAATGTCAAGTAAGTTATCAGGAAGCTGAGCCACACTGTCCAAGAATTTAACGATGCTGTACATATTCGGTCTGATGGCTGCTACCGGATGTGAACAGAGTAAGCCGAGTTTCAGAATAAGTGCTGCTTGCTCCTCAACATACTCATCTCCAATCTTATGATCAAGAACCTGCATGATATCTCCATTCTCCCAACACTCTGACACCCAATCAGTAAGTACCATCTCGCTTTGCGTGGCAATATAGGTTTTCTCCCGCAAGCAATCTCTAGCATCACTACACCGAGTGCAAATACATCTGAACTTGTACTTGCCTTTCCTGTTCTTGAGAGCTCAGGTGAAATATACCCAAGTGTACCTTCAAATCAACAACATTGTTTTGTTTGTAAACAATTTGTGTTCATATGTACGTATGCGTTCATAACTTGTGTACGTATGCGTTCATATGTACGTACACGTTTATATGTACGTACACGTTCGATTTTAGGTTTAATGAACCCAAAATTACCATAATATCCTCGTCTTCTACCTCTAACATACGACTGAAAACCCTAATTTTCCCTGCCTTACTTTATTTTTTCACGACTTATGTCTATTTTTTGGTTTCACTTGTGGGGTTTTTACTCAACTATTATAGATTTTTATCTCAACATCTGATTTCTAAATAAAAAACCTATAAAAAGTGAGTTATATAGATTTTCGAACAGATATCTAGCTCTTCCATGGATGAACCCAGAGGAAAGATTAACGAAACAGAGTAGGAAAAAGACGTTTGCTCCGGCCGACAAACAGAATACGATTGATGAATCTGCTACAAACGTTATTACATGAACACCATAGATCGGAAGAACAACAAACGTGTTTAGATCTACCTCCAATAAGTCTATCGCAACGCTAGACTGTCTTTGACAGCTCAAACAAATTCGTGTTATTCTGGTAAGACTTTACAGCTGTCAAAAATGCTTACTAAATCTACCACGGACAAGAAACCTACCATCACACTCCGAAAACTATTTCAAAAAAACAAACAAGTATACTGAAAATATCTGAAACGAGAGAAGGCTGTCGAATAAATCTGTCGCAACAGGCCATTAGTCTACCATAAATATCTTTTGGGTCATATTGACTGTTGAAGGTGTACAACAGATATTTTTGGTACACTTAGTTTTTGATACACATATACGTCCACCGATAAGTGTACCAACACTACAACTAAGTGTACCATCTACGTCGACGGCAAAGTGTACCAGCACTACAACTAAGTGTACCAAAAATATCTGACGTACACCTTTAATCAGTCCACGTGTATAAATCTACCATCAAAGGATCGGTAGACAGTCCCAACTTCCAATGTTTTTATTTTTTTTATTTTTTCTAATGGTATTAGCCGTAATTACGTTTTTTCCCAACACTAGTTTCAGGAGTAGTATAGGTACAATGGGTTAGTTTAGTAATAACAAACAATTGTATGTTACTTTTGTAATAAGGAAGCTTTTATGCAATATTCTAGTAACTCAAATGTTTGAACATATAATTTTTTTTTTTTGTGAAATTGGGGTACTTATAGTAGTTAGAATTACAATACAATAACTTATTAACCTAAAACCTCTAGAACGATTATTTTAAATATATATACTAAAAATTGAAATTAACAAAATATATAATTTTATGGTTCCACATGTAATTGGTAAAATTAAAAGAAAATCGTGAAAGGACTCTCAAATCCTTCAGAGAGAGAAAGCTTTGTATATTTTGTTTAGCCGATTAACATCGGAGATCTTCCGATTGTATGTCGGTTTAGTTTTTTGTCTTAGGCTTTCCGGCTTTGTCCGGATCTAGTTCCGACGTTTTATCGGTTTAGTTTCTGAATTTATTTCTGAATTAGATCTTTTGTTTAAAACCTTTTGCTCGCTCTTCAGATCAGCGCTTTCATATTGAGGAAGTGTTGAAATCAGAAAGTTATTTGACTGATCTTTGTTGTGCTGTGCTTGAGTCTTCGTCCAATTGATGGTAATATCCTCATTCAACCATAGACGAGTTCTATTGAGTGAAGGTTTTCTTTGGCCGTGTTGATTCAAGTTGCTGCGATTGGGAGAAGTGGAGTATGAAGATTTGGAGTCCTTGTCGTGTTAGATAGTTCTCTGAAGAATACTTCAGTTTCAATCGATCGAGTTTAAATTCCGGTGAACAAAGCAATTTCAGTCATTAACTTCTGAAAATTGTTAGCAAAAGATGATCAGTACAAATTGAAGGCTTTCTACAATAGAAAATCTGTGCAGAAGTTTCAAGAATCCGCCGGCGGTGAAATTTTCCGGTGAAGACAGAAGTTGTCTTGAGTCGGTGGCGATGCAGTGTGTGGAACACAGATTTCTTCAGAAGTTACCACGTTGCTATACACGTGTTGTTTTACCTTTCAATGTTTATCTTCTGTGTTGCAATTGTGGCTTGTTGGGCCTAAAAATTTGTATTTTAATGTTTGCCGCGTGTTGGGCTTTTAATATAAAACGTTGAAAAAAAAAAAAAATCGTGAAAGGATTTCACAAGTTCAGTCTTTAACCTATCAACGAACGACATTTTTCTCTCTTTTCATTTCTTTTTTGTTTTTGTAAATGTTTTCCTTAAAATAATATATCTCACGGAAAAGGGATCGGATTAAATAAATTTAACGGTAGAAAATAGATAGGACAAGAGGAGGAGAGAGAGAGAAGAAAGGTCTTTTATTGGGTTTGAATGAGATTAGTGAACGCAGCAGCCTTTCTTCTGATATCCTCAACCAAGCCTCCGTCTAGGGTTTTTTACTCTTCCCATCTCCGCCGCCCTTTTCTCTCTCACTTCCGTTTTTCTTCCTCTTACTCTTCGTCGACGTCGTCCTCCGTCGCAGTCATGCCGGGTTCCGAACCATCGGAGATTCAGTGGCCAGCGAGGAGAGTCAGGGATACATATTTCGATTTCTTCAAAGGCAAAGGCCACAAGTTCTGGCCATCGAGCCCCGTTGTTCCTCATAATGATCCTACTCTTCTGTTCGCTAACGCTGGTACGATACTTCGATTCCCGAACTTTTTGATATGGTTCTCTTCTATCTGTTCCTGCCGATGAGATTGGGCATTTGTCTTTAGTTAATCTATGGAATTCAGATTCTATTGAAGTTTGGTTAATCTTGAATTGGATTCTAGTTGATGAGTTCACTGGATTGCTTTGTTCTATTCTCTTTTATCTTTAAAGCTCTGGGACTTATTCATTCTTCAATTGTTTAGTTTTGGTCGAAATTTATAAGTCAGAGGGTCATTCATATACTGTATCAGTTTCCTGTTATTGATTCTTAGCTATGTATGTTAATTTCTTAGCTAGATAAACGAATGACTTTGAAACTTCTCTGTTTTTCAAGGAATGAACCAGTATAAGCCTATATTTTTGGGAACCGCCGACCCAAATACGGAGCTCAGCAAGCTAACTCGGGCATGTAACACTCAAAAGTGTATTCGTGCTGGTGGAAAGCATAATGATTTGGACGATGTCGGCAAAGATACTTACCATCACACGTTCTTTGAAATGCTTGGTAACTGGTCATTTGGAGATTATTTCAAGAACGAAGCTATCGGATGGGCTTGGGAGCTCTTGACTAAGGTAATTAGAACCACTGCCATCTTATTTTGCAATACCTTATGGATCAAAGAGTATATTTTTCTTCCTACACATTTAAAAAAGGGACATTTGTCTTTGTTTACTTGATTTAAGAAAATGTGCATGATATTCAGTGAACTATTATCTCCCTCCCTTCGACAGTATGTCACAATTTTGTAAAGTGATTCTTCTGTTTTCATTAGTCTGTACATCTCATTGAGATATCCTGCCACAGTATTTCATAATTTTGTTGAGTTATTATTCTCTCTCTGTTGGTTTGTATATTTCACTAAGAGATGATGACACAGACCTCCCTGTTTTCATGCCTCAGGTCTATGGGCTACCGACTGATCGAATTTACGCTACCTATTTTGGCGGTGATGAGAAAGCTGGCCTTCAACCCGATAATGAGGCTAGAGATATATGGTTGAAGTTTCTTCCACCTGGACGTGTACTACCCTTTGGTTGCAAAGTATGTTTGCTTCACTACTCCCATAAAAATGATTTTGAAACCAAGTAAAATTGAACAACATTTCATTTTTGTTAAATATTTCCAGTGTTATGTGAAAAGCGTTACAACAAAGTCAAATATTTTATCACATCCAGTTGCCTTTATATTGTCACCGATGCTTCTTGTATATACTGAAACTTCGCTTTGTCAATGATAACGACAGTCAAATTTATACACTGTCAAGTTTTGGTAGTTGGCAGGCTAAAAAGACCATCGTTTATGATTTCCAGTCAAAAATTATAGCAAATGTAAATCTAAGAATCTTATAATGCTGTTTTTATTTCATTAACTTTTGATGAAACTGCAGGATAATTTCTGGGAAATGGGTGACACAGGTCCCTGTGGACCTTGTACTGAAATACATTATGATCGTGTCGGTAACCGTGATGCTGCATCCTTAGTTAACAATGACGATCCAACATGCTTAGAAATATGGAATCTTGTCTTTATTCAGGTACAAACCCTCTCTGTCCCAATTGAAATTTAGTTCCATTTTACTACTCTATATCTGGGTGTCGTGGTTGTTTTAATGATTTAATAGATTTCGTTGCTGAAACTCTATATTGTGCAGTTAGCAAGATTGTTTTTGCTTCTTTAGCTTTCCCTGTTACATTCTCACCTGTTTTCTCTGACGGGGCAGTAATTTATATGGTTATTTTTTGTAAAATAGTTCAACAGAGAAAGTGATGGCTCGCTAAAACCTCTGCCTGCTAAGCATGTTGATACCGGAATGGGCTTCGAGAGGTTGACTTCTGTTCTTCAGAACAAAATGAGCAACTATGATACAGATGTGTTCATGCCTATCTTTGATGACATTCAAAAGGTAATTTGTTAAACCTGTTGACAGTTTCAAGACAGTTTGTTAAGATATTGAGTTACTTTTGTGTGGCTCCTCTTACGGATGCTTTTGTCGCCTATTTAATACTATCACCATTTTAGTTCATCTATTGTCAAGTGGCTTATGGGTCTTCTACGGCGTTTATAGTCATCTTTTCCTCTTTGATCTATGGGTGGTTGTAGTTAATTCTTCATTCCGACACTCTGTCAAAATTGTTTTTGAATATTTCTGGTTCAGTAAATTTGGTTTCAGTGATCAAGACATTCTTGGATAGGTATCCTGGAGATCATTGCCTTGTTACCTTTGTCACTTTCTGTATCTTTCTCAGTGAGAGAATGAAATAAAAACCTCAGATTGGTCCTTTTCCCCTAGTTGTTGTGAATTTTAAGTTTAGGTGTTAATGCTTTCACATTTTTTAGGCCACTGGAGCTAGGCCATATTCTGGAAAAGTTGGTCTGGAAGATGTCGACAGAATTGACATGGCATATAGAGTGGTTGCTGATCATATTAGGACCCTATCATTTGCTATTGCGGATGGCTCTCGTCCTGGTATGTTCTTGGTTTCTTCTCTCGATTATATATGGATGGTTATAAAAAACACAAACGTGTTCAGCAAAAAGTGTTTTTGGTTCATTTATCCTAATTTGGGAACGATGGGCTTATCAATTTCCTTCCTCAGTCCATCTATTATGGTATTCAAATAGAGATTCATTCTTTCTTGTAATTTTTTAAAAATACCATCTGATATACTCTCTTTTGCAGGTAATGAGGGCCGTGAGTATGTTCTGCGGCGTATTCTCCGTCGAGCAGTTCGCTATGGAAAGGAGATCCTAAAAGCTGAAGAAGGGTTTTTCAACGGGTAGGAAATTATGTTTGATCGTTGTTGACTTGTTGTATGTTCGTTGTAGTGTATCTTTTCAAATGAGCATGTTTTGATACATATCTTAGCTCGTTTTTTTTTCACTGATCAGTTTGTGCTTTTCACCTCTAGGCTTGTAAGTTCTGTTATTCGGGTGATGGGCGATGTCTTTACAGAGTTGAAGGAACATGAGAAAAAGATCACAGAGATTATAAAAGAAGAGGAAGCAAGCTTTTGCAAAACCTTGGCGAAGGTGAGGGCTTGATTTAATTTGCGTCACACCTTTAAACCTTTATCTTATTTTTTGTTCTGGCTCTTCGCTCTGAAGATTTGATAACAAGTCACAGCTTCAATATTAATGATAGCTTTTACTTTTGGATATATTGTTTCCAATTGCACCATTGTTCAGTTTTAATGATGTTGGTTGGACATAATTCAGCATACCATTGTCTATAGGGAGACTTTTTCTGAAAAAAAAAAAAATACTTCGTTTGTCCTGTTTGTCCTTACATTTTCTATGTTATATAGGTGAATATAAGAACAATTAGATTGATTATAAATTTTCACTGCAGGGAATTGAGAAATTTCGGAAAGCTGGGCAGGCGGTTCAGGGAAATACACTGAGTGGAGAGGTGCGTCTCTACTTATATTTGTGATGTATGTTAACTGTTGTAGTATATCCATCAGTGATGTTTGATTTCCATCTCAACATATCTTCTCTTTGCAGGATGCTTTTGTGTTATGGGATACATATGGTTTCCCGTTAGATTTGACTCAGGTACTTAAGTCATTCATATGTATTTCTGAAAGTTTGCGTTAATTACTTTTAACTTTTATTCTCGCGTTTCAGTTAATGGCTGAAGAAAGAGGGTTGCTGGTTGATGTTGATGGTTTCAACAAAGCCATGGATGAGGCGAGGGAAAGATCAAGAAGTGCTCAGAATAAGGTGTTTCAACTTTTCTTTATTTACTTTCTTATAGAGTCTTTGATGCTAAGGTTGTCTTTTAACTCCTTTTTTTTTTTTTGGGCAAAACTTTCAACTAATCTTTTAATGCCAACTTTTGGTAGCAAGCTGGTGGCACCATTGTTATGGATGCTGATGCTACATCAACATTGCACAAGACTGGTGTGGCAGCAACAGACGATTCTTTTAAGTACATTTGGTTCCAGGTTTGTCCTATAATTCCAGAAAACTTGCATGTTGCACTTGTTGGCGTAGAATTGACCAATAAATGGGTTTTACTTCAAATAATCCATTATTGAGAAATTACCTACAGGAGCACGAGAGTGAACTAAAGGCAATCTACACTGGCTCCTCTTTCCTGAAAAGTTCAGCTGCTTGTGATAACGTGGGACTAGTATTGGAGTCTACAAGTTTCTATGCTGAGCAGGGTGGTCAGGTAATCGGTTTTCTTTTATATGTAATTTAGTTTGCTGATTGTTTTCATTTCTGATTATATGACTGGTGGCATGAAATTGCAGTCGTCATTTTTGTTCATCTTGGACATGCATTTATACGTAGACCTTGCAGTAGCACCGTGAACACTATCATATCAGAACTGCATCGTTTGACTTTATTTATCGGCTGACAAATACCTGAAGTAGTTGTTGACAGTGGCATATATAGTTTGGAATTTATATCCATTAAGGTCTAGCTTTTGATTCATATGTATATAAAATCTGTGCCTCTTAACATTTTTGCTCTGGCAATAGATTTTTGACACGGGACTTATAGAAGGCTCATTTGGTACATTCAATGTATGCAATGTCCAAATATTTGGGGGCTTTGTTATTCATATTGGGTATCTATCTGAAGCAACTGGAGAGGTATCTGTGGGGGATAAAGTGATTTGCAAGGTAACTCTCAGCGTCAAACAGTGTTTGTCTCATTCAACATATTTGGTACTATCTAAATTGTTTCCACCTTCTGATCCATGCGATAGGTTGACTATGAGAGACGTAAACTCATCGCTCCTAATCATACTTGTACACATATGTTGAATTATGCCCTGAAGGTATCCAATTTCTATAATTTAAGTTACCTAGGCGGTGATTTACTATTTTTTTTATTTGTTCTCAAAACAATCATCTCCAATGAATTCAGGAAGTGCTGGGGGATCATATTGATCAGAAGGGATCAATAGTTCTTCCTGAAAAACTGCGATTTGATTTTTCCCACGGTACATTCTTCAATAAGTGATTTTTATTTTGATGTGGATGGCACTATAATTGTCTGATGGGTCCCATAATTTCGAGTAGGCAAGCCGGTTGCTCCTGAAGATTTGAGAAAGATCGAATTGATAGTGAATAAACAGATCAAGGATGAATTGGATGTATTTTCCAAGGAAGCAGTGCTTTCTGAAGCCAAGCGCATCAAAGGTCTAAGAGCAGTGTTTGGAGAAGTAAGCTGTCCATCAGATCTCTTTCTATACCTTATTATTTTGGTTTCTATGAGTTGTTAAAATGTTCTCTCTTACTCTATTTAGGTCTACCCTGATCCTGTCAGAGTGGTGTCAATTGGGAGACAAGTTGAGGATCTCTTGGCTGATCCTGAAAACAATGAATGGTCATTGCTTTCTTCTGAATTTTGTGGAGGTCGGTTTCCAACCTATTGTGACCAAGATATTACTTTCAGAATAGAATATTGAGATTGGGTTATTTTGAAAATTCCAGGAACCCACATAACAAACACCCGCGAAGCCAAAGCGTTTGCACTTCTATCGGAGGAGGGAATTGCTAAAGGTATTCGTAGGGTAACTGCTGTAACTACTGAATGTGCCTTTAAAGCATTGGATGCGGCTTCCTTACTTGAAAAAGAAGTAGAGGATGCGTCCGTGGCAGAGGGAAGTGCATTGGAAAAGGTTTTCTCCCTCTCTTCTCTGTCAATAATTGACTAAGACAATATCTTAACTTGAATTCATGTAAAACTTATGTGTTCATATTTGCAAATTTACAGAAAGTTTCTGCTTTGAAAAGCCAAGTAGACGCAGCAATTATCCCAGCAGCTAAAAAGGCAGATATCAGGGCTAAGATTGCTTCGCTTCAGGTTATAAGTTCTTCCAGTCCTACAGTCCGCTACTTTGTCTAAGTTTCGGTGTAGTTTTCTGAGCAGAGTAATATTGAAATGGCAATTTTTTCAACTTTGCAGAATGAAGTAAAAAAGGCTCAGAAGAGAATAGCGGAACAAAACCTGAAGAAATCTGTCAAAGTAGCAACAGAGGCGGCGGAGTCTGCAGCATCAGATGGGAAGACTTTCTGCATAATCCAGCTAGATGTGGGTCTTGATGCAGCAGCTGTGCGAGAGGCGGTTTCAAAAGTCATGGAAAAGAAGGTAATCCGCATTTTCTTACAGCATCACTTGTATACCATCTGTTCATAGAAATCAAGAAAGTTAAATGAAGGTTTTTTGATGAATCTTGCAGGGAATGTCGATAATGGTGTTCAGCACAGATGAAAGCACAAACAAGGCGGTTGTGTGTGCAGGAGTCCCAGACAAATCAGATCAGTTCAAGCAGCTAGACGTCACAGAATGGTTGACAAATGCATTGGGTCCTCTAAAAGGCCGATGCGGGAAAGGGAAAGGTGGTCTTGCATCAGGACAGGTATGAGTCCTTTTCTCTTTAGTCTCCAATTCAGTATCTTCCTCAAAGAGATCTCAATCTTCAACATGTTGTTTTGGTTTCAGGGAACGGATGCTTCCCAGGTGCAGGCGGCTTTGGATATGGCTTCATCATTTGCATCAATGAAACTTAACTGATTTGGTCGGAGATCAGTATGGGCAGAATAACATTTTACTTGTTGATTTCATACCATTTTACACATGTTCAAGAATCTGTTGATGTTATCAGTTGTGATGGAATTTGTGGTATCACTCTTCAGTCAAGGTGACCTATTGATGTATTCACTTGTGAGACTGTCAGTTTGGGTTCAAATGTTTTTGTTTTCAAACTTTATTACTGTATATATCACTTTTCTTGGTTTAGGACTTGCTGTTCAGAATTTGGCTAAGTAGATTTATGGCCCGGTCGATTTTAGTTGCCATCTGAAAATAAAAGGCATAAAGCTGAATTAATTGACTTATTTTTCTTTTATTAGTTTTATAGATGTTCTGGATGGTTGAAACTGAATTGCACATTTATAGAAACAGTGATATTTTTACTCGTACATGAAAGACTCGATCCTAAAATTGTTTTGATTACTGAATCCTGAAATCCTAAACTATGTTTAGTTTACGTCATTGTGGTTTTGTCGCGTAAGATGTACATACTACGGTAACGTAATTGCTAGTTGCGGAGGATCTGTAAAGAACTTTAAAACTACTACAAAAACATGTGGATAAATTCAAATGATAAACACTTGTGATTTAACAGTTCACACATAATACGGACAATGTTCTATACAGTTTTGACTTTGACGGCAATAGTAAACCAAGTTGGCAGTATACCACAGCTCTCAGTCTGTCTTTATTATGTATTAGCTGGCTGAAAATAAATGACCATTCATTTCATTACAAAGTGAGTTACACAATTCTATCTCTCCAATTTAATTCAAGAAAAAAGTCTATCTCTGAAGCAAGAAGTTGAGACTCGATCTACAGCCATGGGAAGAAGCAAGAGTAAGTCCTTGTGTCGTATGTCTGATGTTGCAAAACCTCACAAACTTTCTCGACGATGGGATCCACCGCTCACCGTCTGCATATCTTGCAAAGGCCAACAATACGTTGGGAATAGGCGTGGTAACTATTACTATTGTGCTACTTGTGATGTTGAATTTCACGAAGGCTGTCACTTGTTTCCTCCAGAGATCAGACACCCTTTCCACCTTCATCACCCGCTCACCCTCACCTTCTTAGATCATGATCTTGATAGCTCTGAGATCCCTGAAATTTGGTTTGGCCTAACCTTGGATTTTTACAAGGTTAAATCTGAAGGAGATGAAGAAGAAGAATGTGCTTCTGCTTCAGATGGGAATCACAGTAGATGCAAATCTTGTCGGGAAAATATTACATATAACAGCGACATCAAGTATGTTCGTTTTTCCGATATAACATATTATCATTGTTCTGTCTGCAATTTCAGTCTACACTCACTTTGCGTAAAGGATTCACCACCTCTCACTATTAAAAACCTAAAAAGCCATGACCACACTCTTACCCTCTTCCCAAGAAAACTCCCTTTGCCTTGTGATGCTTGTGGCTTTTCACTTGACGCTCGCAATGATTCAGTTTACTCTTGTCTGATTTGTAACTACATGGTCCATAGAAGATGTATCTACTTACCTCGTGTCATTAAGATCACTCGTCACCAGCATCGACTCTCTTACACTTCCTCCCTTGTTCCTTCTGGTGATGAGCTCTCTTGTGGTGTTTGTCGCAAGCTCGTTGACGTCAACTACGGTCAATTCTCTTGCAACAAGGGATGCCACTATGCTGTCCATTCGAAATGTGCAACAAACAATGAAGTGTGGGATGGGAAAGATCTTGAAGGAGTGCCTGAAGAAGAAGAAGAAGATGTTGAGCCATTCGTGAGGACTGATGAAGAGACGATACAACATTTCAGTCATGACCATCACTATCTAAAGATCCATCATGCGAATGACAACCATGGAAACAAGTTTTGCGAAGCCTGCATCCTTCCGATAACAGTTTCAGATAGCTTCTACAGCTGTGTCCAATGCGATTTTGTTCTCCACGAAACATGTGCATGCCTTCCTCGCATAAAACACCATCCACTACACAAACACCCGCTCACCCTCTACCATTTACAGTATCCTCATATCAAAGAGCTCCAATCTAAATATTATGATCTAGGTTTCTTTGTGTGTAATGGTTGTGGCCGAAAATGCTGTGGTTTCATGTACACATGTTGTGAAAAGGATTGTGTATTTCAACTAGATGCAAGGTGTGCTTCGCTTCCTGATCCTATAATCCATGACTGCCATCCACATAAGCACCCTCTCTTCTTCAATTTGACCGAAGGTAAATGCATGGTTTGTAAGATGACCTCAGGATTAAGAAAGTACTTAGAATGTATTGAATGCAGGTCCTTTTTGTGTCTTACTTGTGCTACCATACCTCTGGTGACTCACTACAAGTACGATAAACATCCACTCACTCTTTGCTGCGGAGAAGAGAATACAACAGATCTGCAGTACTGGTGCGAGATTTGTGAATCAGAAATAGATGCAAGAAAGTGGTTCTACACATGCAACTCTTGTTCAGTCACTCTTCATGATACTTGTTTACTGGGAGATGAGGTCTACATGAAGCCAAACCATATGATCAAGATGTATGAAGGTGCTGAAACAAGTATTGGTATTGTACCCAACAGTGGTAACTCTAGACCAGTGTGTGATGGATGTAGACGCCGTTGTGTAGACACTTTGGTAGTCAAGACGTCTGGGAAAAACTATTGTACTATCATGTGTTTCTTCGATATATATTATCCATGGTAGGACTTCTGCAAAAAGAAAGATGGACTGAAGCAGCGACGATTAAGGATGCTATATGAAGAAATCTAGTGTGTATTTCTTTTTAAACTTTGAGATTTTTAATGTATCTAAGTTGTCCTGTCGTTTCCAATACACGCTATGGCAAGGAGTGTTGAATTTAAACTTCGATTTTAAATAAAGAAAACACTTACGTGCCATCTAAGGAAAATTCTTTTTAGTGTTATGCGTATTAACCAATCAGTGCTAAAACCATAATTTACATATAATTTAGAGATCTTGCATGGCCTGTAGTACATCTTCCAAGGATCTGATGGGACTTACATCTTGTAAACAACTATTTCATGTAGTACAGCTTCCAAGCATTCAAGAAGCTAGTCTTTCTGCCATTCCCCGGTTTGATCATGATCTTGATCCAGTCATAAACTATTAAATTAACTAGGTCTCTTGACTTTATCAGTTTGCTTGATAACAAAAGGTTTTTCCTGCTTGGTTTTAACTGTCCTTTAAGTAGTTAATGCAATCAGATAGAACTACCTTCCTGTATGGATTAACCGTTACAGAATTGTTCTTATGTTGGTGTAGAAATGAAGAAGATAGGGAATTGAGAAATTACCCTGCCACACATGCCGCTGCAGGATCACGGGAGTGAGCTAAAGGAAATCTACACTGGCTCTGCTTTCCTGAAAAGTTAAGCTGCTTTTGATATATAGTAACTGATTTTTTATTAAAAAGTTAAAAGAACTATCAAAGAGTGATGTTGCTGGTAATCTGGTATTAAATTTCATGGAAGCATATATGCCTTATACCTGTTTCCGTTGTTCATTTGTTTTTTTGGTCGTCTCTTATTATTCCAAATAACCAAAAGTAACATCGAACCTAGCTAGCACCTAGCAGTATCTCAATCTCAAAACCAGAGACAATAATAGCTAGAGAAAACAGAAAGAGGATACTAGCTATAGAGAAAAACTATAAAAAGTAAAGCCTTGTTGTATCATCTTCCCTCAAGAGTATAAACCGTTATAGAATTGAAGTTTCAGAATATGATCCTATAGTCCTTTTCTCATTAGACTCCAAAAAAGCGATCAAAATCTCAATCTGGTCAGTGGTCTCACTCATCAACATGTTGTTTTGGTTCTCGGGAACGGATGCTTCTCAAGTGCAAGAGTCTTTCTTTGGATTACGGTATAAACGTTTCGTTGGTGACTTGGTGTGGTCAAAGTGTATGCTTAAATGTTTCCTTAAAAAAAATTTTAAGATTAGAACACGTCTACAGCTAAAACCAGTTGTCCTAGTTTTAACTATACAACTGGATTATTTTTTTTTAAACAATAATAATAAAAAAAACAAAACTATTTTGACTTAACCAATCATAAGTGATCATCCGATGTACTTACTGTATAGTGTAACACTACAAAGTACAAATAAGAGAGATTAATTCATTTGTTTGACTTTCATACCTTCTATATATAAAGATCGTTGGTTTTGTTTTGTCTCTTCGATTTGTTGAAAAAGAAAAAAAAAAAACTATAGTACCAAATTATTAACTAAAGCAGCTATAACCAACTGGCTGAATTAATTAACTACACTAGCTGAATTAAGAAAAGAGACCCTAATAAGTAGTTGACTTAACAACAAAGGAGTCTATAAAACAACAGAAATTATCATCAATGTACTTCATTCATTGTAAAGACTAAAGCTCGAAATTAAAAAAGCTATGGAAAGTAAATTTATATCTCGCTCGAAGCCTCAATGTCGCGTCTCAGATCCAGCAAACCCTCATAAACTTTGCCGACGATCTGATCCTCCACTCACCTCATGCTTTGCATGTAAAGACGACAACCACTGGGAAGAAAAAAGGTACTATTACTACTGTGCTACTTGTGATTTAGAATTTCACAGAGGTTGTCACCTGATTCCCCCTGAAATCAAACACCCTTTTCACCTTCTCCACCCTCTCACCTACACCTCCTCAGATCCTGATTTTGATAGCTCTAATCTTCCTATAAGTTGAAACAATGCATCCTATGATTCGGAAAGATATGAAAGCGATGCATATGAAGATGACGACTCCATGCCAGATGGGAATCTTGAAAAATGCAAATTTTGTCAGAGAAATATTGAAAGCGATCGCTATCATTGTTCTATCTGCAATTTCAGCATTCACTTCCTCTGTTCCACAATAAATCCACCACCTCTCACTATCGAAAACCTTAAAAGCCATGACCACACTCTTACCCTCTTTCCTAGACGAGTCCCTTTGCCATGTGATGCTTGTGGCTTCCCTCTTGATGGTATCTTTGACCATGCTTATGCATGTCTACTTTGTAACTACATGGTCCATAGAAAATGTATCTACTTACCTCGCGTTATTAAGATCACCCGTCACATACATCGTCTCTCTCACATCTCCTCTGTTGTTCCCTCTGGTGGGCTCCCTTGTGGTGTTTGTCGCAAAACGGTTGACGTCAATTACGGACAATACTCTTGCAACAAGGGATGCCACTATACTGTTCATTCGAAATGTGCAACAAGGAAAGAAGTGTGGGATGGGAAAGATCTTGAAGGAGTGCCTGAAGAGGAAGAGGAAGAGATTGAGCCATTCGTGAGAATTGATGAAGAGACAATTCAACATTTCAGTCATGATCATCACTATCTAAAGATCCATCACCATGAGAACAATGACAATCATGAAAACAAGTTTTGCCAAGCCTGCATACTCCCGATAACAGCTTCAGATAGCTTCTACAGCTGTGTCCAATGCGCCTTTGTTCTCCACGAAACATGTGCATGCCTCCCTCGCAAAATGCACCATCCTTTACACAAGCACCCGCTAACCCTCTTCCACCCATTCTCTCCTTATCCTGACAAGCTCCTAGAAGAATATTGTAGCAGAGGCTACTTCAAGTGCTTTTGCTGTGAACGATATTGTTGTGGTTTCATGTATAAATGCAGTGAAAACAATTGTCACTTTCAAGTAGATGCAAGGTGCGCGTCGGTCCCTGATCCTGTAACCCACAGCTGCCATCCACATGACCATCCCTTCATCTTCAATTTCACTCAAGGTAAATGCATTGGTTGTAAGTCTAGAAACTGCTCTCGTATGTACTTGGAGTGTACTCAATGCAAGTCCTTTTTGGGTCTTAATTGCGCTACCTTGCCTTGTGTGGCTCACTACAAACATGATAAGCATCCACTCACTCTTTGCTTTGGAGAAGAAGAGACAACAAATCTCCAACATTGGTGCGATATTTGTGAGGCGAAATTAGATGCAACGAAATGGTTCTACTCATGTAACCCTTGTGGAGTCACTCTTCACGTTACATGTTTATTGGGAAATCAGGTCTACATGAAGCCAAACCATATCATCGAAATGTTTTGTGAAAATATCAACATTACACGCAACACTGGTAACACTAGACCAACGTGTGATAGATGTGGAGATCATTGCGCAAACACATTGGTATTCAAGTGGCAAGATGAAATTTTTTGTTCTCTCTTGTGTTGTCAAATGAGTATGTGATGGATGGTGACCTGCTCCACAAACATTTTCTGTGTGTATTTTTTCGTGTATGTTTTTTTTTTTTTTTTGGTTTTAAATGTGTCAAATATTGCTTAGATTTAAAATGAAAATAAATATTGTTCAGAATATGGTTAATTAGATTTATAGTCTGGTCGGTTTTAGTTGCCATCTTAAAATGAAAATAAAAATAAAAGGCATAAAGCTGAATTGATTTTTCTTATTTATCCTTTATATATGTTTTGGATGGTTGAAACGGAATTGCACATTTATAAAAAGAGTGATATTTTTACTCGTACATGAAAATCCAAATCCTAAAATATTTTTATTTAGTTTACGTCATTGTGGTCTTATCGCGTAAGATGTATGGTAACGTTAATGCTAGCTGCGATCAGTTTGTAAATATATAACTTTAGTAATTACAACGTTTTAAAAATAGCAAATCTCCTACAATACATATTGGATAAATTCAGATGATAAAAACTTAGATACACAATTCACACAAAATAACAAAAGTTAACTGTGACATTTACCGACAATGGTCTATACAGTTTTGACTTTGACAGCACTAGTAAACCAAGTTGGCACATGCTAGCTCTCTGTCTTGTCTTTATTATATAGCTGGCTGAAAATAAATGACCATTCATTCATTACAAAATACAAAGTGGGTAAACAAGTCTATCTCTAAAGCAAGAGAATTCATAGTTGAGATTCTACAGCCATGGAAGGAAGCATAAGTAAGCGCGTGTGTCGTCTATCGGATCTAGCAAATCCGCACAAACTTTGCCGAAGATTGGATCCCCCGCTCACCGCCTGCGTCTCCTGCAGAGGTCAACAACACCTTCGATATAGGCATGGGTACTATTACTATTGTGCTACTTGTGATTTGGAATTTCACAGAGGTTGTCACTTGTTTCCTCCAGAAATCAAACACCCTTTCCACCTCCTCCACCCACTCACCCTCATCTTCTTAGATCCTCGCTATGATAGCTCTAGCATCCCTGAAATTTGGTATGCTGTTACATCTTAATCATACAACGATATTCCTGGAGATAAACAAGACTCTACTTCAGATGGGAACCATAAAAAATGCAAATCTTGTCGGAAAAATATTACATACAGCCGCGACACAAAGTCGTATGTTCGTTTTTTTGATATAACATATTATCATTGTTCTATATGCAATTTCAGTTTGCATTCTTTATGCGCAAGGGATTCACCACCTCTCACTATTGAAAACCTAAAAACCCATGACCACACTCTTACCCTCTTCCCCAGACCGCTCCCTTTGCCATGTGATGCTTGTGGCTTGTCACTTGACACTCCCGATGATTTAGTTTACTCTTGTCTGCTTTGTAACTACATGGTCCACAGAAGATGTATTTACTTACCTCGGGCTATTAAGATCACCCGTCACCAACATCGCCTCTCTCACACTTCCTCCCTTGTTCCTTCTGGTGATGAGCTCTCTTGTGGTGTTTGTCGTAAGCTCGTTGACGTTAATTACGGTCAGTTCTCTTGCAATAAAGGATGCCACTATGCTGTCCACTCGAAATGTGCAACAAATATAGAAGTGTGGGATGGGAAAGATCTTGAAGGAGTGCCTGAAGAAGAAGAAGAAGAAGTTATGGAGCCATTCGTGAGGATTGATGAAGAGACGATACAACATTTCAGTCATGACCATCACTATCTAAAGATCCATCATGGGAATGAGAACCATGGAAACAAGTTTTGCCAAGCCTGCATCCTTCAGATAACAGTTTCAGATAGCTTCTATAGTTGTGTCCAATGTGAATTTGTTCTCCACGAAACATGTGCTTGCTTTCCACGCAAGAAATGCCATTCGCTACACAAGCACCCACTCACCCTCTTCCATTCACAATCTCCTCATCTCAACGAGCTCGAGTCTCATTATTATGACCTAGGCTTCTTCGTGTGCAATGGTTGTGGTGGACATTGTTGTGGTTTCATTTACACGTGTTGTGAAGAGGGTTGTGAATTTCAACTGGACGTAAGGTGTGCTTCGCTTCCTGATCCTATTATCCATGACTGTCATCCACATGATCACCCTCTCTACTTCAATTTCACCCAAGGTGAATGCATGGCTTGTAAGAGTACTTTAGATTCAAGAAAGTTCTTAGAATGTATTGAGTGCAGGACTTTTTTGTGTCTCAAGTGTGCTACTCTGCCTCGTTTGGCTCACTACAAGCACGATAAACACCCACTCACTCTTTGCTGCGGAGAAGAGAAGACAACAGATCTCCAGTATTGGTGCGAGATTTGTGAATCAGTCATGGATGCGAAAAAGTGGTTCTACACATGTAACTCTTATTCAGTCACTCTTCACGTTGAGTGCTTACTGGGAGTTGTGGTCTACATGAAACCAAACCATTTGATCAGGATGCATGAAGGTGCTGAAAGTATTCTTATTGTATACAACAGTGGTAACTCTAGACCAGTGTGTATTGAATGTAAACGCCGTTGTGGAGACACTTTGCTAGTCAAGTCGTCTGGGAATAACTATTGTACGATCGATTGTTACTTCGATATTTATGCCTACCATTTCTGACATGATTGTTTCTTCGATCCATGATATGAGTTCTCCAATGCAAAGATGGACTGAACCAGGGATGATTAAGGATGCTACATGGAGAAATTTAGTGTTTAGTTTCTTCTTGCTTTTTTGCATTACGGATAATTAAGGACGTTTTTGATCCATATGTATAAAAAAATCTGTGCCACAAACATTTTTGCATAAAGCTGAATTATTTTTCCTTAATTTGTTTTGGATTGTTGCGCATTTCTAAAAACTGTGATACTCGTAGATGAGAAACGATATTCTAAAATGTTTGGATTGCATCATGAAAAATCAAACTTTGTCTTTTCAACGTGAAAGGGTGAATCTTTAACGAGATCATACACCTTGTAATCTTCAATCCTTTAAAGGTCACAATACTCAAAAACAACAGAAGGCACATGTTGAACCTTGTAGAAATCTTCACCACCAGAGATCAGCTTATCCTTAAATGTCTTTGTCATGTTACCAATCTCCACTTCTTGTAGATTCTTCAGGAACCTCGTTGCTTCAGGAACTGACTTCAGTTTCTTACAGCTTTTTAACTCTATGGAGACAAGACGCATCATGGCACCGTCTTCTACAGTCCACTCCTCTAGATTCTCAAGCTGTGACAATGTCAAAGAATGCAGGTGAGGAAAACCATTTTTGGAACAATAAAGTTTACTACCCACAAATGATCCTTCAAACAGTTGGAGAATCTTTAAGTTTGGAAGCCTCTCAAGAACCTGAAACGGGTCATCCACTAGTCCGCATTGCCACAAACGTAAAGCACCAACATCAGGCGAAAAACTTTGTTCTCCTGGGAGCTTCTCTAGTCTAAGAAACAGTTCCAGTTCAGAGAGATTAGTAAATGCAGAAACCAACTGTGTTACATCTACCGGTGGAAGCAAAGGTTCGCAGGGAACGTTTATTGTCAAGCCACGGAGACGTTTCAAGACTGTACTTAGAGAAGATACCGCCTCGAAGTCTGTATTCTGCGAAGATAGATTGATCGACAATCTTCTAAGACTTGTCATTGCTAAAAGATCCCTTGGATTGCATTGTCCAACAGGAAAATCCCATAGTTGCTGCAGGTTTCTTAGAGTACTCAAGTCCAGCTTCGTTTTTGGATCAAGATCTGAAGGCATACACAGATGTCTCAGCCGCTGCAGCTTCCATATCACGTTTGGAATACACAGTTTCCCCTTAACGAACAAATCTAGAGTAATCATTAACTTTAAGTTTCCAATAGATGATGTGAGTTCTTTCACGTTTGTCAATCTCAGACTTAGGTTTCTCAAATGGATGAGATCTCCTACGTCATCTGGCAACTTCCCTCCCTCAATTTGAGCTCCCTCGAGATCAAGAACTCTAAGATGTTTCATCTTTCTGAAGGAAACCTTCCCTAGAAGTGCCCATGAATTTCCTTGTTTCTTCATAATATACACAAGAGACCTAAACCGAGGATTTATGTAGTTCACCTGTGAAAGTCTCTTGATCCGGTGTTCCTCTGCACCACCATGTAACTGCACAGCAATTCTACGAGATGTATTGGTTGAAAGAGATGGGAAACCCTCAGCTTCATCTGGATCCCTTGAATCAATAACTTGCACAAAGCTTTCTTGCTCTGCTTTATTTAAACAAACCTCCCTCATGAGGTCATGCATACGACATGTCATGACTTCCGAAGTTACAATGTCCCTCCTCCCAACCATAACCATGCTTCTCCTTACTAATTCTTCGAGATAATCTTGCCCAATATCTTCTACTGTCGTGCCATCCTCTGTGTGTTTTACAGGCATAACCATTTCCTCTGCAATCCAATAACTAACCAATGTTTCCACATGAACCTCATAGTTTTCAGGATAATGAGCAAAGTAGAGGAAACATTGCTTTAAATGGGAAGGCAAGTACTCATAACTCAAGCACAAAACATCTGCAACCAGCATGCTCTTACTTCCACTGCCACTACCTCCATTTGAAACATATGATTTGATGTTCTCGTGTACTCTTTGCCACTCGTTCAATGTACTTTTCGTTGCCAGAAGTCCTCCTAGAACTGTTATTTCTAGAGGTAAACCTCCACACCTTACGACCATCTGCTTCCCAATAGCCTCTAGCTTCGTGATTAACATTGGCTCTGCAAATAAAGTGAATAGAGGTGTGAAGTATTATAACATATATGCTGCAGAAAGATTCGAGCCAAATGATTACCTATATTTTCTCTCCCAGATAATGAAATTTTCTCCAACAGCTCGCAGCTCTCTTCATAACTTAGCAATTGTGGCTCATGAAGCACACCCCTCGGATCAGCATATAAAGCAACTTCCTTGTTTCGAGTGGTGAGTATTATTTCGCTTCCTACAGTATAGCATATAAAAATGACAAGGATTATAAAACTTGAGTTGTATTTGAACATTACTATTATTTTACCTGTTTCATGTGGAAAGACGTGTTTTAGACAATCCCAAGCATCTTTTCCCCATATATCATCAAGCACAATGAGGCATTTATTCCTTTTTAAGAACCGATGCAACTCCTCTCCAAGCTGTTCATCCCTCAAGTTGAGTATCCGCTGATTCTCATCCTTGTAGCTGAGATTCAGAAAAATCTCTTGCCAAACATGTCTCCGTCTACAGTCTTGAGAAACATATACCCAAGCAAACCTATCGAAATGACGCCTCACTCTGTGGTGATGAAAAATCTGTTTGGCCAAAGTCGTTTTCCCCAAACCACCCATTCCACATATGGACGTGACTCTTAGTTTCTCACTTCCGGAAACTAAATCGTTCACTAACTTCTCAAGACTCTGCTCTAACCCGACAAGATTATGCTCAACAACATATGGAAACGACTGTCTTTGTTCTCTTTGACTATCAGATAAACTCAAACCTTCTCTGCCCATAGCTTCTTTTATACCGTAATTTAGCATGCTTGTTGTTATCTTAGAAAGCCTGGAGGTGATCTCTCTAATCTCTGAGCCAACACTATGAAGTGAAACCGCCTCGTTCAATATGCACGCAAGCCTCCTAAGCACCCTTGTCATCCCTTTTTGTTTCCTTGATTCTGCTTTGAGGAAAAACGCCTCGAGTATATCCTCTGCATCATAAGAAGCTTCTCTAATGCCTGCAACCCAGTTACGTACTCTCTCACTTTTTTGCTGCTTTTCATCTGCATCTTTCAAGAAACACTTCAAACGCTTCAATTCGTCTTGCAGCTGCTTCACTTGGTCACCTATACCGAACAAGAGCAACGGTTCTTCCAAGAGCAACTCTCCTAGCTTCTGCACTGTAACAGAAACAACAGCTTCTGCCATTTTGTGTTCTAGTGATTTTCCCAAATCTCTACGTCCTACACTAGAAATAAGTCAAATATGCACTAACTTCATTACACAAGACTCAAGTCAACTCAATCATAACATTCGTTGTCTCTTTCTGAACTATACAACTGAGCATCATGTGAACACAATTCTATGGTACATCTACCAAACGACTTCTTGAAATGTTCTTTTGTGCTCATCCATAAACCACCACATCAACATATTCATCCATCAGAATTTAGTGGGAGACTTCAAAAGTCTTCGCTATCTCCTACAACCATACGTTTTATTTTCCTTCTCACCTTTAGCTGCAGAAGCTATACAATAAGGAAAAATGGACTTCTCTGCCTTGTGATTAAATAAAAGAGCTTACTCATAATTAATCAAGTGCAATATGCACGAAACCTAATAAGATAAAAAGGAGGCCAGAAAAGGCATCGAGAGAATTATATTTTTATAACCATGAAACATCGCTTACATGCAATACATCAAATTTCGACAACGCAGTTTGTTGACAGGAGACAGAGAGAGAGAACTTTAACAGACAGCTCTTATTATATTGTCGTAGTCGTTTTAAATTGGTGGGCAATAAGAACAGGCCATAAATCTCGAAATATGTGTACATAGGACGTGTACTAAATGATGACTATGAACAATATAATATGCCTCCCTTTTTTATCCGCATCTGAAAGAACTAATTAAGAACAGATATACAAAAACGTTCTTACATGTACACCTAAGAACTATTGTAGAGCTTGCACTTGTTTGTTCCAGCACAAACCAGACACTCGTCAGCATCACCTTCAACATGGCTCAAGCAATGTTGGATTCTGTCGTTCACAACGTCCTGCAGAAAGAAATATTAGCAGATTACTGAAGATAGAGAGCCAAAAGAAGTGCAGATCTCTTGTGAAAAGATTAAACATCAGAAGATCGACTATAGGAAGTTCAAAGGGAAAAAGTGTCATTCACTAATGCATGAGGGTGCTCATATCCCTTAGGCTTAAAGTGCTCACTCGTTTTGGGAAACAAAAGTATGCTTTATTTCTTACCATGAGGAGATTATGAAGGCCGAGAGGTGCAGTTATGAGGTATGAGATGCCAGAGAACTCCTTTGCAGCATCAGCCGTCAACGAGGGAATGTCCTTAATAAAATAAGGGTTATAGTCTCACTAGGCCTTTAATGTACATCCTCCAATAATCCCAGAAATTATAAAAACTAAATGTTTCAAGAAAACATACCAATGGAGATCCCATACCTTAAGCCAATGTCTTCCAGGAAACAGAAAAAATGGGCTCACAACCACACGTTTTGCCCCTTTTTGTACACACAAACTGAATGCATCTTTTATAGATGGCTCAGCCAGTTCCTGGTGTGAAGTGTGAAACATCAGAAAACAGCAAGCAGATTTGGGAAGTGAGAAGCAAATAAATTGCCACTTTCATCTAAGTCCTCGATTCACACATATTAAGCTAAAAAATCTATAGGATTTCCAAGAAACTGAAATCAGATTCTATCAACCTCATGGGTATGGTTCACACAAGTGAATACAGTCAAGTAAACTATTGGAAAGGAAGGAATTTACTAGCGGTTCCAGTTCCATTGAAAAAATTCCAGGTCTTACTGCATTTACACTATACTTATGGCATGAAATGGGAGTAAAATGGAGCCAATTTATAAGACCAAAGCTAGTCCTCTTCCATTATTCACAATCTTGGGACAGAAAAAGAAACCTAACATTGAGTAAAGTGAGAGCTTAAGGAAGAAATTACCATATGAGCAGGCTCCACAATAGGGTATCCAGTTTTGTCTTTGAACATTTTCACAAACTCCTCTGAAACATAGAAACTAACCACACGATTACATAAACTCATACAAGCTAAAAAGAAGTATATCTTATAAAGTCTAACCAAGCATAAGATTGGATTCTCGGCGACGAGAACCGTGATCAACAATTATAATCCCATCTGCATCACCGATCCCATTTCTGAGCAACCCTCCGTTCTCAAAGCTCCCAAAACATGGTGATCCTCTTCTTCTCCTTCCTCGTTGGGATCGAAATTTCTCGACTTTTAAGGACACTGGCAAAGCCCATGACCGATTCGTTCGTGTAATTTGACAAGATGAAGATGAGACACGATTATCCGCTCTGAGATTGCTACAAAATCAAATCGAAGAAATATAAAACAGTAAGAAGAAAGCGAAACAACAGAAGAAAACTATATAAGGGTATGTATAGAGGAAAGTGATAAAGAACCTTTGGGAGGCGATGCCGTAAGAGAGGTTCACCAAGAACTGCGACTGAGTCGTCATCTTCGCCGCCATGGACTGTTTTGCTGCTGTTAAACTGATTTAATTTGTCGGAACGACTCGATGGCGGAATCGGGAAAGTGAAAAGAAAAGATTCATTAATTATGTTACCGAACCGGTCGGTCGGACCGGTTAACCCGGGAACCGATTATTATTTCAGTCCGGCTTTATTACCAAAGGTTCAAAACATACAAAACCCACTCTTTTTACTTGATGCCTTGATGGAGGGAGAACATAAATGATTAGCGTGACCTCTTAATTACCATCTAGCTGTTCAGGACAATTATCCAACATATATATCTAATATAGTAAATAGGCTTACACCCTCAAAAGAAGTTCTATCTATATGACACGTGTTACTTTTGAATCTTCTATGGGAAATTGGAAAATCGTGATAGTTCATATTTTTTATCACCTATAAAATAGTTTAAGTATTTTTCTGACAACAGAAAAAAATTGTGTTTTTCTGATAAATATTAAATAAGTCATGTATATATTTTGGCATTTTTCCTTTTTTTGTTTCATCTTTCTAATTTAAAAATATGAGAAACACACTCTTCCATTTTTGATTAGTATCATCTAATTTTTAAATATATAAGTTATTTTCATATATAATTTGTCTGTGATATATGACATATTTTTTTTGACATGTGACATATTGTCATGTAATTTTCTTTTAAATTTATTTTGTGGTCTCTTCTTAATATTTTCTTACCTAATTATTTTATATTATATAATATTTTCTATTTTCAATTACTCTCTCCTTACTAGTCCATTTGGTGTTTATTTTCTTAAACATATACTAGGTACTACCCCGCGGAAAACCGCGGACTAAACTTTTTTTTGATGAAAATTTGTAATAAATTATTTTGTTATTGTGTGATTTATAATGGTTTGTGATTAAAAATTTGTTTATTATATTATAATTTTTATATTTTAAAAATGTTTATTGAAAACCTGTCAATAAAACATTTTCATGTAATGAATAAAATTATTTAAACTTTTATGAAATCTTTGCTATAGTTGTAAAATTATTTAAACCTTTGTGAAATCTTTGTAAAAAGATTTAACTAACATGTAAAAACATCTTATCTGTTAGTTTTTTTATTTGATTCTAACAGATTTGTTATTTAATTTTCTACAATTTATTTTATTTGATGTTTCTCCTATTTTCGTTTTTTTAATTAGAAATATTTATTTAATTAATTATTTAATCTTAATTAAGTTTTTCTAATGGCAATTGAATGTAATTTTTTACACATTTTAAGGTTAGTTTTATATTTGTACTTCTCAATTAATATAGTAGGAATATTTATTTTTAATTATACCTAAAATACAACATATTTAATCATATACATTAATTCATACTTTAAATATACACTTTAGTACTAAATTGTAACAGAAATTACATAAATTTTGAATTGACTATTTGTTTTCTCCATTCACTTTCAGTTAAATACCCTAGCAATTATAATTAGAACTCCTCTAATTTAGTTTTTGAGAAATGTAACTTCCATCACTTCATATCCTATAAATAATCATTCTCACATCCTCCTCCATCATATCTCAAATCTTAAATATTTTCTTTGTTTTTTTTTTGTTTTTAATGTTCTTGCATTGGTTGAAAACTCAATGAAGATAATATTGTAAGAGTTTAATAATATATTTTACATTGTTCTCTATTTTATTTCTTCTTGCTTTTATGTACTTCTTTCTTTACTTTAGATGTTAGATTATTTCTTACATATTCATATATATACTTGTTTGATTCTTAAAAATATGTAATGTTCTAACTTCTAAAATTTTTGTAATATAATTATGAAATATCATATCAATTTTTCTTAACTCTCTCTAACCTCTAACAAAATTGTAATACATTTTTTTAAGAATACTCATCATTATATTTAGTTTTTGAAAACATATAATTACATAAAGATCATTAAGCTATATTTATTTAATTCAAATATGTACTTCAAAAGGATTTCTCTATATAAAAAACAATATAATATTCTATTTTTTATCTAGCTTTTACTACAAAGATGAAACAATTATAACTAAAATCTACCAATATAAATTAAAATGAGGGCAATATAAAAAAGTGACTTAAAAGAAAAATTAATCTTTGGGAATTGTACTTTAAAGTTTTGCTTGCACTTCATATGATTTAATAGAGAATAATTTCATTTCTCTTATTTAATACTATAGGTTATGTGTTAGCTTATATGAACAACTTAAATTCATATTTGAATATCATAGTTAATTTTCATCTTATCATTTTTTTAACCTAAATCCTCGAAGAAATAATGAAAATTTATCGGTGACTTCAGTGAGGTTTTCTAAACCAGTGGTTTGGGAGGGGTCGTGGGTTTCCTTATTGGTACCCTAGAAGGGCTCTTAGAGACAATATTATGATGGTAAAATCACCGACCCGTTATGTATTTTAATCATTTGGATTGGTCTGATTTTTCCTGATTCTTAGATTGCTTCATTTACTTAGGAGGATTTTAATAGTTAGCGATAGGGTTTATTTAAAAGCATCGTTGCTTCATTGCTTAGCCCATCTGATTAAGATGAATTGCATATATATGAGTTTAGCATATGAGTTTAAATATCACTTTATTAAATTTTGATATTCCAAAATATCATAAAATAAAAATTAAACTTTCAATTTTCAAAATTAAACACCAAACCATAGAAATTATACTCCAAATTTAAAATATTATTTTGTAATTATGTCAACTAATGTTATTTTTGGAAGTTTGTGGAGTGTATACTATAATTGTATGTAAAACTTGTTCTAGTGTTCTTTTAAAATATTTCTCTTAATATTATTGCATTACAAAATTTGGCCGGCTATTAATCAGAGTTTCTAGAAATTCGTTTTTCTCCTTCTCCGAAAGTTAGGATGATTATTATTTTTGGATCGTTTTGGTCTATATATGTAGATTCAATACATTATTATTACCTTGCACATAATGGGTGCACGTGTGAAAACGTATTTCATGTTTAAAATTTGAAACATCAGACCTATGGTAAACAATTACGAAAAAACTATTAGTTCACGACATGAAGCATAGGGTTAAAAAATTGGAGACAGATAATTTATATAATTATCTAATTTTACCATGATATTTATACAAGATGGTTTCGAGTTTTAGTATGAAATTATAATGGTCAAGTCATGAATGATAGAGTTCATGGACAAAATATCCCAAAATGGTTTTGGTATGATCAGTACAATGGTAGATCAATTTCCAATTCTTAAGAGATTTCCTAGTTCATGTAGATTTTTTTATGAGAACAATTTATTTCTAGTTTTAAAATCCCCTGATATCAATTGATTTAGATAATTTTTAGATCATGTTTTATGCATCTTTGTAAGTGATGTGAGACCAAAATCTTCAGTCTACAAGCATGACCAGTTAATTAAGAGATCATAGAGGTTGGTATTAAGAAAAATATTATGGTAAAAAGTCTTTAACTGTATTTGCATCTTTTTTTTTTTTTTGTAATTATGTTGTTTGTGTTGTAACACCGGAACAATAGTCGTTTTATGCTTTCTTGTTCGTATTGTTAAGAAAAGAAACAAAAAAAAAATTATTAAAGACAACAAATTTGAAATTGGTACTAGATTTTAACCGCGAGATTATATATTTTTATATATTTTATATAACTTACTCAAAGACATTATGTTGGATCAAATATATTTTTAAACTTTTTTATAATAATATTGAGATATTTGTAATTTTATTTTCTTTATCTATTTAATAATTATTATTTTCATTTGAAATTTAATTAATCAAAATTCTTTTATTTTGGATTTTAATCAGTCAAAATTAGTTGTTGTGAAAGTAAACATTTGTTAATATGTATAATACTTTGTAGTTGTATAAAGTTATTTAAATTTTATTCACCAATTTGAAATTAGTTAGTTTTGTCAAGAACCTCTTAGTTATTAAAAAAAAGTTAGTTTTGTATATGAGTATGATGGAGCAGGTTAGTGTTGGTTTTTAACTCCTTTCATATAAAATTAAGTTTAAAGATATTTTGTTTGTGTTTTTAGACCAACCCGCAAAAATATATAAGTGTACGAATATTAACCTAATTCCCATCACATACTTATGATTATTTTTAGTCTAGATTTAGACCTGTGGATAAATAAAATTCTCCATAAAGTATTGTTGCTTTTTTAGTATTGTGCATATGTTAAATTGCTAAAATCGGCATTTACACAGATTTAGTTTTATTATCACAAAGTTAGTAATATTATTGATATTACTCATATGACTAAATTTGATGTATTCACTATCTAAATTGTGCAACATGATATATATATATATATATATATATATATATATATATTTGTATTTGACATCATAACTCTATAACTGACACATCTTTTTTAGTCAAAAAACATATATCATTTTGTGGAGGTTAAAACAAAATATATATATATATATATAGTATAATAAAATCATACATTATTAGTTTATTTTTATATTTTTTCTACCCATTTTGACATCAATTGCTCTATCCATTTTAACATAGAAAACATTAAACAAATTATAAAAACAAAACATGTATAATGGAAAATCAGTTAGTATTTTGCAAATCTTTAGAAATAAATTTGCCAAACCAATTATGGAAAATCAAAATTGAATAAGGTAAGATACTATAGTTGTTTTTTTTCATTAAAACATTTTAAAATTTGTAATTAAAAGTAAAATAGAAATTGATGTTGTTCAGATATTTAGGGAAATATGTATTTTCATACTCGATTTTGCTAATTTTGATTTTTTTTTATTATTATTATTATTTTTTGTATTAAATGTCTTAATTACAATGACATCTGATTTAAATATTGCTAAAACTGCTGTGAAAATGTTAATATAGATTAATATTGTTGTGGTAAAGTGAGGAGATAATGAAATAGGAAATAAAACTCGTCTCAGTTCATAAGCATGATGCACCCAAAGATTAATTTAAGAGAGTGAGTAGTAGAGCTTCCAACTTGAAATACACACTTAATTCTAGTCGCTTGTAGAGAGTGTGAGCCGTAAATGATCATTAAATTTTCTATTGATTTTGATTATCTCATTCGTTGATAATCTTTGGTTTTTTGGAGTAACGATTTTTGAAATGTAACAGACTGCCAGGAAGGTAAACTAACTAATTCCAAAATTGAAATGATAGTAAAATTCTTTTTTTCCTAGTCGCTGTTGTTGGGTGGTGATAACAAATAAAAACTAGGTAGTAACCCGTGCTACAACACGGGCCAAAATGTTTATTATAACTTGAAATTTATAATACTGTCTGATTTTTTTTCAGATTATTTCGCCGTTTTCAATCATTCTTCAATTAGTATGTACTTATTTATTACATTTGACTGCAGTGAGCACGATATATATTCTGACACAGTCTACCTTTCATTATTTTATTATTACACCTCTGGCCTCTGTCCTCTCCTCAGGAGACTCTTGACCCTTGGGTACTGTAATTCTTAGTATTAGGTGTAGTTTTATTCTTTTGTTTCTATAAATGTGTATATATGGAGTTAGTTACTTCAACATAAATTTTTTTTGAAAGTAGGTTTTGTAAATATTTATAACATAATTAATGACTTTACTAAATTAATCAGGTTCTCTAATATTACAAATATATATTATAATAATTATCTTATAATTGTAATTAATAACGTAGTAGAAATTGGAATTTAATAAAGATGTGAAATAAATTAAATAAACGAAATTCAATATGTCTATATCAGATAAAACGAATTTAGTGGAGTAGATAAATAATAAGTTTTCTCAAATTTATTTGATGGGTAAAAATGAAAAAGAAAACCTGCAAAAAAAAAAAATAATATGATCAAAAATTGTAAACGACAAACAAAGTTATACATTTTGAAATGATAAACACAAAGTAAAAACAGAAACTTACGAAGATATGCATGAATCAGGATCAAATGTTTTGGAAAACCTCTTTGAAGACGACATTCCTTGTTTTCTTTTGAGGTTTTCCTTTTGGGTCAGTAATGAGGATTTTCAATCCTGATTTACTGCTTACACGGGACATAGCTACATATAGCTGGCCATGAGAGAAAACAAGTCTAGGCAAGTATAAACCAACATTTGAGAGAGACTGACCTTGACTTTTGTTGATAGTCATTGCGAAAGCAACGTTTATAGGAAATTGTCTACGTCTCATTTTGAAAGGCAAACGGGTATCTGATGGTATTAATACCATTCTTGGTAAAAGAACAATTTTACCAACTCTCGTACCAGTGATTATTCTTGCTTGTATAACATGATCAGCCATTTGTGTAATCTGTAGTCTTGTTCCATTCATTAAGCCTCCATGAGGATCAATATTGCGTAGCAACATTACTGGACAACCAATTTTCAAACGAAGAGCATGGTTTGGTACTCCGGAAATCCTAACTGAGTTTAGGAAATCAGGACTATATGCAGGATTGTCTTTATTCCTTGTATCTTGCGGATCAATACTATCTGAACTTAAGTAAACTCTTTCCTCACCTGTTAAACAATAAAGGATTAAAACAAAACTATGAATAATTTTAATTAAAAACTTGGAGAAAATAGCTCTACTATATAGTATATAGAGAATATTAGCAGAAAACTTTAACTAACCTTGTAATATAGATATCATGTGGTCATTTATAGTGTTGACATCATCATTTGTTGGACATAAAATAGCTCTGCTTTGAAAATAGCTTGCATCCTTTGCAGTATGTAACGAATTACCATATACTGCATTAATGATAGATTCAATTGGAGAGTTTACTTCTGTGACCAGCAATTCTTCTGGGATGTCAATATCAACAACTCCATCATTTGGCTCATTAAGTCTTCCTTCTCCAACGTCAAGAATCCATTTCGAGAACTCTTCAATCTCTGTGGCTTGATTCGGAGTTATGTTTTGCAGCAACCTCATATTTCTTGTTAGCCTTAAAACTTTACAATTATTCCAAAGGTAAGAAGAGTTGAGCGATGAGTTAACTATTTGCTCTCGACCAGCACAAACAATAACAGGAAGGATCTGACGGAAATCACCACCAAAAATAATGACCTTACCACCAAAAGGTTTATCTTCTGGATCACACATTATATCTTTCAAACTTCTATCCAAAGTCTCAAAGCAGTATTTACTCATCATAGGAGCTTCGTCCCAAATGATCAACTTCGCTTCTTGGACTAATTCACCTAAATCAGAAGACCTTGACATTCTGCACATCGACGTTTCATGAACTTCAAGAGGTATGGCAAACCTTGAATGAGCTGTTCTGCCACCTTTTAACAAAAGAGAGGCTGTACCGCTAGATGCGGTATTCAAAACTATTTCTCCCCTTATTCTTACAGCTGCAGATAGAACTTTCCAAAGGAATGTTTTACCAGTTCCACCAAAACCATATAAGAAAAATACTCCACCTTTATCTTTGAAAACAGAGTCTATGATCTCATCATATATCTTCTTCTGCTCTTCCGTAAGCATATTTAACCACTCCAGATGATTCTTCTTTAAATCAGTTTGATTGATGAATCTCCGTTCATCAGCTATTAACTGGTTTAAAACCGGAATATTATCATTCTGTAGCTGAGGCAGAGTTTTGAAAGACTCTAGCGAAGAACCATTCCTTTTCAACTGTTTGTTTATCTCTTGTAGACAAAATATTTTCCTTTCTTCATCAGTCAATTGAAGCTCTGCAAAATGAGATTTATAAATTTATATACTACATTTAACTAATTAAAAAAAAATGTATCTATATAAGATAGTTAAGTAATGTACCTGGTCGCTTTAATTCTTTTCTTTTGCGCCTTAAAATGTCCTCAGATAACATTTCTCAAGTTTCTTCCCATACAATATGAGGAGTACTTAAAACGGCTGCAAGAAGCATCCTGACAAACATTTTACGAACGAACTTTGGAGAACACATGAAATTTGCTTCTTTGATACCTTCAATATATTCTTTGTCATCATCTAACAACCCAAGACTGTAACATGCTTCACGATACGTTTTGTGTACGACACCATTAACAGTTTTAATGTGATCAAAACTGGTAGGACCTCTGATGGAATTAAGGAGTATCCTCAAATGATATGCATCATCTATGGTCGGAGGCACGTAGTTAATTCTACCTATTGCAAATGCTTTTGTTTTTCTCCTAAAAAAACACTTCTCCTTTCCATCCCAAATAAACTTGCTTGGTATTTCTTCGTATAATAACTTTCTTGCTTCTTCATCACGCTTATTAAGTTCAAATAAAGCAAGAAACTGAGATTCATCAAGAGAGTCACGATCCATGACATTCTGTGCAGACTCACCTTCTCTGTAATAAATAGGTTGTTTGCCTTCCTCATGGAAACTGAGTGGCACAACAGCGGTTTGCCTATAATGTATTTGGTAAGCTAAAATCCTCCACATAGCTTCACATGCAGATACATATCTGGAAAAAGGTTTAAAAAGATGATTTAGAATGAATAATATAAACAGAAATTTCAATATTAAACAACAATATATTTACCTTCCATCAAAATAATCTTGACATGTTACATAAAAATAATCTTGACATGTTACACAAAATAATCTATCATCACTTTAAAAAACTAAGATAAGGTATTCTTAAGACATCCCAGAAGAAATACCTGATATATATTTTTAAGAAGTATATTTAGTAATTTTAAGCATTGAATTGTGTGTATTTGAGAACCATTTGGTAGTTCTTTCGATGATCTAAATCAATGGTTTAGTTTTATTTTTCTTCCATTTTCGACGTTGGTATATTATCTTGCCTAACTATTATACTTTTCTTCTATTTTGGTGAGATTCAAGTTTTTTTATTTTTTTATTTATTAGGGATATATTGTGATGTAAGTAAACGTCAGTTTTGTAATCGTATTACCTCTATACATTAATATATACAATAGTATATTAACCATAAAATGAAAATAGGAAGACAATGTATATTAACCATAAAATGAAAATAGGAAGGCAATTAGAGTTTTCATAAAATGAAAATAGGAAGAAAATTTATTTTATTAATATAGAAATCATGATAGATAAATTAAAATACTGAAAGCTGAATAAAAAAAATCTAAGAAAATGAAAGGAATATTATATAAAATCTTCAAAATAGTAAGATATCATTCTTCTAGTAATCCTCTAGCCAAACATGCATCCTTGTAAGAGTCATAGACCACACCATCAAACGTCCTCAAATCTTCATCACATCTTGGCCCTTTCAGAAAACGGAAAAGAAGTTGCAAATGAACATGACCATGAAACTTACTTGGAATATAAGATGTCCTAGTATTCGATACTGCTCTCATTCTTTTGATCCAACACATTTGTTCGGAATTCCAAGTAAAATACTTAGGTATATCCTCAAACGTGAGTTCTCTTGCTAAAGATGAGTTGTGGTTTAGATCAAACCAACCTAGAAGCAGTGGATCTTGAATGTCTTTCATTCTTTGGGTAAGTAAATCAATATGCCAGTGATGCTTTTGTTCCTTGTTTCTGTTAGGGTTTATATAAGTTAGACATCTAGGGTTTGTGTAATAATAAATAATAATAAACCACAATTGATCTTTTTGGTAGAAATAATATTCTCTGAAATATTCTCGTGGTATAAGTAAATATTAACATACAAATAAGCAAAGTAGTTGTTTACAATTAAGAACAAAATCTCAAAATATAATAAATCTTAACAACCGATATAAGCAAAGTAGTCGTTTCCTCTTTTTTTATGTAAATTGTATTTAAGATGCAAAATAAAATATACCAAAAGAACAATATCAAATCAGTTATTGAGATTGAGCTAATTTGTTTGTATTTGGTTAAAAAGAATAATTGTCGGGATTTGTTTGATTTTTTAACACATTTTGACCTTTGTGCTATTTTTATAAAGAAATCAAAATGTATTAAACAAATTAAATGTGTGTTTGCTACATCACCATAAAGAAACATAAAAAACAAACATACCAACATAAGGCAATTAGAAAAGAAGGGAAAAAAATCTAAATTATGTCCAAAGTTTGAAAACTGAGGATTGCTTTCTTTTGTATAGTGTGATTTCTTTACTTGCCCTTCTCAAAAGTCATAGTTGTCATCATCAGGATCTCTGTTGAAAGATATTCTAAAAAAATCAAATACAATTATTAGTAATAAGTATATTATAAAGAAAAAAATATATCATTTATTGACATTAAGAAGATACCTGTTTCTAAAATCATAGACTTCTGTATATGGTGGATCAATTAGAATAGTAGACATTGCAGGAACACTTTCAAGTTCGATTTTCTCACCTACAATTTGAATAAATTATTATGTTTCGTTATTAAGCAATCATGTAAATTGACATTATGGATTAAAAAAAAATACCATTTGCAGAATACTTTGGCTTCCAGAAACGCAGTACACCTATAATAGGAATTGTGAAGCTTCGAACCCAGTTTTGTCTAAAGTAGTCAGCATGTTCATTGTAAGCAAGACAATGAATCTCTTCGTCGCTACAAAATATACGATTTCAGTAAATATCAAATTTCAAACAGTATATGTATATATTATTTTCTTAAAAAGTTGTGTATTTGGAGAATTATTACTTTTCATTAATGAGATAAAAACGTATCACCCTGTCCATCCCATTAAACTGAGTAGAAGTATCTTTGTCGAGATACCTAATAGGCTGCACACGGACTATTCGGCCCATAATCTCTGCAAGTGATAAATTTAGTAGGTTAAAAATTAAACCAAAGAATACCAATAAACTATACAAATCATTATTAATATATAGTAATACCTAAGCATCTGTTACTGTCGGCATGATAACCATCAAAAAATGTATCCCATGAAACATAGTCGATGAAATGATTGGTGGTCCTTGCTTCAGTGTATTCAACTCTCGTTTCTTCCTTCAATAGTATGCAAAGAGTAATATAGGGTAAACTAATAAACCTTCTGGTGTTGACAACTTGGAAAGTAGTTATGATTTTCCAAGCATCTTCTTCAAATTGATCCGATAAATATTGGATCAAGTGATTAGGAATGGTTATGAACATTTTATCACCCTGTATTCATATAAATATAGAAAACGAAGAACAAAAGGGTTATTACAGAGACAAATGTACATATGTGTTAAAACTACAGTAGTTTTAAAAAACTGAAAACTTTTACTTACAAATATATCACAAACAATCATTTCGATACAATCATCTTCTTCATCTCTCTTTCGCCATTTACGAAGAACCTTCACACAAATACGACCATAAGAATCCCATGTATACATGTTACGTAGTCGATCAAAGCCGAGATTCATGATATCAGTTAAAGAAGGAAACAAAAATATTCTTTTTGGAAGGAAGTAAAATAATTTTCACGTTTGATGAATATCAAGTATTGCAAAGAACAATTTATATATAGGGTTAAAGATGCCTATTGAGATTTCGAGATTCACCTAATTTGATATTATATTTCAATAAAAGCGTAATTATCGGGATTATATTCAATGTATTACGGAAAAAACTGTCATTAAACATGAACTTTTGCTTGAAAACAGAGAAGATTCAGTTATCAACTTGAATTTTCTTTTTTATTCAACTAAGAATGAATTAAAAAGAGATGTGTATACATTGAATGTTTTTCTCAAATTATACACAAAATTATGTACTGATTAAAACTTACATTTTTACAATTTCTATATTTAACAATATAACATATATAAAATGTATAGAAGATAGAAATGATAAATATTCATTAAAAAATTTCAAACTCTAAACCATAAACATATAGAAATATAGAAATTAACCACATAGCTTCATATCGAAAATAATTCAAAATAATCAAGATAGATAATAAAAAATACCAAATGTCTTAATAAAAAATACCATAAACCATAACCAATGTCGAAATTCAAAATAATCAAGGTAGATAATAAAATCAAAGGAAATTAATTCAACAAATGGTCTAGTTCCTTAGAAACAGCAGCAACATTAACAGCTTCTTCATTAACCAACTTAGAACAATGTTTTTTGGATGTAGATGATTGGTCATCTCCTTCAAATTCGTTTGATGAACCTCTTTTTGATGATGGTGTGGAAGAGGTTGAAGCATCCACATCAGATGGCTCACCCCCATCAGTAAGCATTAAAGAACCCTAATTACGTATAATTTTACAGTTATTAATTTAATGTCTACAAATAACCATATTGGAAATCCAATTTATATAAAAATATTGATACCTGACCACCATATAACATTGAAGAAGGATCTACATATGTGTCCGAAGAGACAATCTGGGGATCAATTTTATTCCCGTCAGAGCACAATGCAGCCACATTGTAAGTGGTGGAGTTCCCCCTAATATGCTTCGACTCGATAGAAAGAAGGAACTCGAATGTCTGGCCTTGTAAAGCTTTAACTTCGAGAGGAATAGAATCAGGATCTTCTAGCTGATTTATATATAAGCAAAGTAGATTGTTTTAAAATATCTAAAGATTCGTCTAAAACCAAATAAAACATCAAACAGCTATAAACATGAATAATTACCAAATTGTATCTATTGTTTAAGAGCTCTGAAGCTTGCATTCCAACCATATCGGCAGCGAAGCTGTCAAAAACCATACATTTCATTTCTCCAGTATCGTCTTTGACTTTTAGATAAATCCAGAACCTTAACATTGTTTGATGTGAAAATCAGTTGATTTACTGTTAGTGTTATATAACATTATATACTATATATAAATTTAGGTGTAAAATTTAAGTAAAATACTTACTTGGGAGAGACATATGCTGTGTACTCTTTGCAATACTCACAAAAAAACTTTGGTGATGGTTTTTGCTTTTCATCTTCCAACTTAATGTCTTGCATTACGATAGTCTTTTTATTGCATTTTTTACACGCAATGTAGACCCAAGCATAGTCTGTATCGACTTCAAATACTGTACAAACAGTGCGACACATCCCTACCTATAAAGATTTATTTTTATTAAAAATAAAAAATTTTAAATAGTTTAAAGATTAAAGATTGTAAAATAATAAGTATACCTCAAAGGCATGTAGGACTTCTTGGATGGTTTTCACTGGGTATTCTTCTATTTCTTCCTTTTTAGGTTTTCCCCAAAATACCTTCTTTTGCAATGAATCCATGATAGTTAATTGCAAGCCATCATTGGAAAGTCAAAAATTCAAGATGCAAAGGTTATGAAATTTCGACAATAGAGGAAAATATATATAAAAGTATATGACAAAAGAAACTAACAGATGTCTTAGGTCTTCAACTTTAGGGATTACTGGATTGATTATAACTTGTGACCAGTCCCACTGATTTTGAATACTCCAGACATCTGTAAAAATGCTTGGTTAAATGAAATATATTATAATAATTATTTAATAGACTATAAATAAGTTGGAGGTATGAAAAATACGTACCGTTGTAAAAATTGACTTTAGCAAATCTTATTAAGCAGAAAACAATACCATCGGTAGACTCGTGGCAAACTTTACTTATTATTTGGGAGCAAGTACCCCAAAGAGTACACAAAACACGTGTATCCCTGTTTAAAAAAGAGTTGTAAGAACAGGTAGATGGATAAATTGTAAAAAACAAAATGTTATATCAATAAAACTTACTCAGAATTTCTCAGGTGAAAATCGATTTTGGTAGTTGGTTTGTTAGTTGAAGTTATTTCTTTAACTTCACCACAGTCGACAACTTGACCAAAGAAATCTGAGGTAAAACGTTTTGGTTAATTTTTAAGTAAAAAGTAGGACATATTAATATTAAATCTAATATGATAGACGTACCAAATAAAAAACTTTCGTTTTGCTTCCCGGCCAGAACATTTTCATAAGATGCTAATGAAAGAAACATATCATCAGATATATTATCAGAAGGGTTAACTACTGTTCTCGAAGTGAAAAGAATCTTCCATTTCAATTCAGATAGCTTCACAGCACCATAAGTAGGAGACAAATTAAAAGTCGAAATAAAGATCCAACTCCCTTCTTTGAGTTTCCCTTCATACGATCTGATTTGATCCCTTTTCACAGTAGCAGCTATCTTATCACCCTACAAAAACAAAAAAATGATTCAAAAATAAGGTAATAATAGTGTTAAATATGAACGATAATAATGAAACGAATGATTACTACCGCAGCATCTGCTAAAAACATTTCAATGGCTTCTCCGATTTTGACGTTGTAATGCCTCCATAGATGCAAAATCCTAACTTGTATAAGCCAGTTTACTCTATAGGGCCTGAGTAACTTAAGAGGGGTAATGGGGAGAGGTGAGCCTAACATTTCCCTTTGTTAAGCAAATGGTTGTGTATGAAAATATGTGGTGTTTCTACAATGAGTATGTTCTTATATATATAATTTTTACGATGGTGTATCGAATATTCACACCGATAAGGAAGGTGGTATTGATTTAATGAGACGATAATATCAAGACGAATAAAGATCTCTATACTACAAGAGTTAAGGTATATTCGATATTATGATAGAATATCGGTTACCATATATTGTTAGAATTTAAGCAAAATCATGGATTTATATGGTAACAATAGTAGTCGGTTTAGATATTTTTGGAAAATATTTAAAAGTACTATATATCGAGCACGCTAAATTAACGACGTATGCGGGATTTTTTATTAGTAAGATATATAAGGAATATTAATAACGATAAGTTGAGTTAATTATGGAATTGATTTAATGGTATTACATGTCGACCAAGATAAATATACATAGAATGCGAGATTTCTTAGATTTCTTTGATTCGTTTGTTAATATGGCCGGCAGACCCAATAACTTTGTTTTGTTAGGTAATATGGGCCGGCAGACCCAATATTTATAAGTGAACAAATAATTTTTAATTTAACGGTTAAGATGTATATTGTTGAGCGGTCAGGATTTAAGCATAAGATCCAAAATCTTAAAACGGGTCATATAGGATCCGCGTGTTTATCCGTTTAGAGGGGGTGTGAAATTTCGTCGTTACCCTCTAAAAAATTCGAATATTTGTTTATAACTCCAATGATATATCCTTGTAATTTCTTACAAAATGAAGGTTTAGTCATAAACTGTGTTTCAAAATAATAGTAGGAATGGTTTACATTTTTAAATGGGCCCATTTGAAAGTGTAAACAACGCCACGTCACGAAACCAAAAGCCCAGAGTTCGAAACCTACGAAGAAGATCTCTCTCATGTTCTTCTTCCTCCAACTCTGAGATGGAATTAGCAAAAACTAATTTTGTTGGATATCTGTGTTGAAGCTCAAGCTAAGGTAACGAAACACTACTAGACCTACCTTGAATTAGGTTTTTCTTTTTCTGGATTCACTATGCCGCCGTGTATTCTTTTCCTCTTTCTGCATTGATTTTAAATGAAGGTTTTTTTTTTTTTTTTTTTTTTTGTTGAGGAAAGTAACTTGCGATGTATACAAGAATAATAAGGAGAAAGCAGAGATGGGGTTTTGTATTGCAGCAAGACAAATGCTTAGCGAGGCCAGTGATTCGTGACCACCACACCGCTTCCCAATCTTATAGATCCACCACAACTATACTTTCAAGAAACTATTATTCTCATTCTCCTGGTGCCATTGTTGCCTCTAGAGACTATTCATGGAACAGCCAACTGCGTCGGTTTTGTTCTGAAGGTGATGGAAGGAATGCTAGTGAGGATAGCCGTTTCCCTTCGAGTAAAGAAAAGACAGGGAATGAGAAAAATGTGTTTGGTGCTGAGCCTTTTGATTCTCACGCTCAGCTTGGAGAACAAGACCAAATTGATTGGCTCAACAATGAGAAGCTTGCTAGTGAAACCAAAAAGGAGTCACCTTTCCTTAATAAACGAGAAAGATTGAAGAATGACTTCTTGCGGAGGATTCAACCTTGGGATACTATACAGCTCTCTTGGGAGTCTTTCCCGTACTACGTCCAGTAATAACCAAAGACTGTCTTTTCCTTGTGGGATTTATCGTGTCACTTTCCTTTTGCTAATATGTTCTGTTTTTTTCATCCAGTGAACACACAAAAGATACTCTGGTGGAATGTGTTAGCTCACATATTAAACAAAAAAATATGGCGTCCAGGTATGGTGCTCGTTTAGGTTCTTCAAGTGGGAGAATATTGCTCCAGAGTGTTCCAGGTTTGTTTTTTTTTTTTTTTGACTAGAGAATGCATTGCAGTGTTTTATGATTTATATCAAACTATATAAGTGCTGAGGAAATAAGGTCCAATAATTATACAGGCACTGAGCTCTACCGGGAGAGGTTAGTACGCGCACTTGCCCGAGATACACAAGTTCCCCTGTTGGTTCTTGACAGCAGCGTTCTTGCACCTTACGTGAGATTCTGATGTTTATTTTCTATGACATGCTGCTACCTTTCTTCTTTCTGTCTGTTTCATGATTGTTGGATTCTGATCAGGATTCTGCTGATGACTACAATGAAGAGTCTGAATCAGATGATGACATTGCAGAATCAGATCAGTGCACTTCAGAGTCAGAAGCTGAGGAAGAAACCGATGCAAACAATGATGAGACGAGTAGCAATGAAGCGAAGGTAGAAGGAACTGACGATGAAGAAAGATATTTGGAGATTTCTAAGCAAGTCCTCAAGAAACTTGGAGCTGACATAGAGGATATCGAGAAGGTATGATCTTCTTATGTGGCTTTATAGATCTACCATGATAATTGCATTCCCTTTCCTATGGACAATGTGATTTTTTTGTTACCTTGCCATGTAATTTTTCCATTTTCTTATACTATTTATTTTCAATGGACTTTTTATCGGTAAACTACACATGCTTCGAAAAGGAGTCGCTATGCATGCCTTTTGGTTGCTGTTTCATTGATCTACATGATGACTGCTACATCATTCTTTTGTTTCTAATCAATAGAATTTGGAAATGCTGTACATGTCCTTATCTGCTCTACATTGTGGCAGAGAATGTCAGAACAACTATATGGCTCTAGTGAGGTTTCAGAAGCTGCAGTTGATCATTATGATAAAGCCAAGCGGCCTCTTAAGAAAGGTAGCCAACTCTTAACATGTTCACCTTGCTATTTGCATCAAATGATGTCTGTTTAGCTGGTTGGATAGTATTGTATCGAGATGTTCTTTATAATGTATCCCATTTTCTCAATGGGCACGGCATGTTTGAAAAGCTTTGTATCTAGTTATACTTTTCTTTGTGTTGTATTTCATTACTAGCCTTTAACTTTTTCCCTTTTCCTTTTCATTCCAAATTTTTAATCTTTCCACGTATTTGCAGGAGACCAAGTAAAGTATGTTGGGTCTCCTAAGAAGGACGAAGCAAAGCATAGGTAATTTACTGATTTACTTCTGTGTGAATCTGTTTCCCATTGGCGTTCCCTTTTCATTTTGGACGAAGCAAAGCAAAATTGGCGTTCCATTTTCATTTTCAGTTAATGGTGGCATCCCCGTTTCCTGTATTGATATTATTTTGTCCATGTGCATGGATATAATATATATTTGTATTGATCTATTTTAGTTGTCTAAATACGCATTGAGTGTCTACAATTGGTTATGAACCCTTTCGTAGTCTAGAAGCAAGTCCACGATAGACCTAAATATTTGGAATAAGGCATCAAAGGCTTCATACTGCAATATCTAGGAGTTGAGAAATTTTCGAGAACCTAGAGTTATGATTTCATTCTTATCTTTTGTTGGCTTGTAAATGGATCACAGGGTCGTATTGGGGAGGATTTTTACATCCGATGGTCAAAAGAGTGCCTTTACCGTTATTCCTGGCAGGTGGGTTGGTAAGTCATCTAGCGTGGAAAATTGATAAATGTCTTGTGGTATTTTAAGGTTTTATCTTTTTTTCTTCCAAGGTTTTTTCCTTTTTCATATCGCTTCTACTTCAAGGGGTCGGAAACACCATTAGCTGTCCATAGGGGGAACTGGGTGCAGGAATTGCCTTCTTTTTCCTATTTGAGTTCATAGTCTTGTCTTTTAAAGTTTATCCTTCTTATCTCATAGTCTGGCTTTCCTTAGAATTTTAATATTTTTCTTTTGTTGATTACCTATTTCAATATGACCACGTGCTTTGTTACTTTACCTGTCGAGTTGTGTAAGCTTGTGAAGGGTTGACAACTGGTAGTAGAACCTTTGCACTGAAAAAAGTTTAGGGATTATGAGGGATTTTGAAATATCATCTTGCAAATTCAGGCAATTAAATATCATCTACGTTACATTGGTCTGATATTATTTGTGGCTATGGCTCTTGGTCTGCCTAGTGGTGTTGATAGTAATTTTCTCATCAGCTAACAGTTGATAATTTATGATTGTTCCAAGTAAGTTGGATCTGCCTTTTCAATTCATCGGGGATTTGGGTTTGAATAGTTCAGGCATAGCAGTGGATGTGATGTGAGGCAAACTTCTGTTACAACTCTTGCCTTCTGATGTATTCGTTAGTTCCTCTCTGTATCATATTTCTTTTCTAGAAATGTTTCTTCCTAGATGTGCAACACCATTCACAATTCTCCCAATCAACGTTATCATTTTGCTAATTGATGAATTGAATCTTGTTTGGTTGTGAATATCATCATCACATACCCTTCTTTCATGATATTCGTAATTCTAATGACAGTATGCCATCTACGGTTTTTGTAATTTGAGTTGCCTGAAAGTGGGGAAATTTATTCTGTGCACTCCTTTTGCAACATTTATCGAACTCAGAATTGAAATTTTTAACCAGATTGTTTAAACTTTCAGGCCATTATCTAGTGGACAGCGTGGAGAGGTATATGAGGTGAGTGGGAACCGTGTTGCTGTCATATTTGATTGTGGTGATGATAAAACTACAGAGGGAAGTGAGAAAAAGCCAGCAGAGCAGCCCCAGATGTTACCTATCCACTGGGTTGATGGTATAATTGCTTCTTAATATTCCGATCGTTAATGTGTGATATTTGTGAATCTAGAGAATTGCTTGCTATATATAAAGAGGTTTGATTTAAACGTAGCTAAGCAAAATTTATTTTATTACGCAGTGAAAGACCTCAAGTACGATTTGGATATGCAGGCAGTAGATGGATACATTGCTGTGGATGCTTTGAATGAGGTATATTTTGGAAGTTACACTGGCTATTTTTGTTGGCTTTACTCCCTGTGCTAAATTCAGTTATCAAGGGGTCACTTGCTGAAAACTGTGACCTAGCAGCATAAACATTCAAAACATTAAAGATCATGAATGTTCTTTTATTCCTATATTGTGGATGCCTCTATGTATTTTTATTTATGAAAAGTATATTCTGGATTGTCGTCTACAGTTATACCATTATCTTCCTGTCTTTGTAGGTTTTGCGATCCATCCAACCACTAATAGTCTATTTTCCAGACACTTCGCAGTGGTTGTCTAGAGCTGTGCCTAAAACGAGACGAAAAGAATTTGTAGACAAAGTTCAGGAAATGTTTAATAAACTATCAGGTCCGATTGTTATGATATGTGGGCAGAACAAGATAGAAACAGGCTCAAAAGAAAGAGAGAAACTTGTAAGCCTGTCTTTATAACTCACTCCCTTGTCATTGGTTTTTGTTCAGCCTTTGTTTCCTTTTAGTGATTGAACAAGTTACTTTTTACTGAAAACAGACGATGGTACTCCCAAACTTTAGCCGACTTGCTAAGCTGGTAAGTTAAACATTAAAATAGCCTTTTATTGATATATTTATTCATGGTGCACTTTTTGCATGAATAGCGGAGATTCTTTTTTATCCTCTGTTGTCCCTTGATTAACAAAAGTCTAATGGGGACTTCTAAGTTTTACAACATTTTACTTATATATTTGCAACATGTTTAAGACTGTAAATGTGGATTCACAATGTCATTCTACTTCATATGACTTTTTTGTTTGTGGGTCTGCATTTTAAAATGACATCCCTTGCGCTGTCATGCTCGTCTTGATATTATTAACTCAATAAAAAATTTCTTGTTGCCTTTGTGTGTTGCAGCCTCTTCCCTTGAAGTGCCTAACAGAGGGATTAACTGGAAGGAAAAAATCAGAGGAGAATGAGATATATAAGCTTTTCACTAATGTTATGCACCTACATCCCCCAAAGGTTTGCCTGATGTCTTAGGAAATTTTTTAGTAAATTAACAGTGAACTTTAGATAATGAACGAGGAGGCGTAGATATGTTGTTTTACCTAGGCGAGATAGCATAGACTAGTCTGACTATGTCGCTTTGACAATATCTCTTTCTCAAAGTCTCTTTGGAAGGTACAAGTTCATCTGTGAGTCTGTGACCCATGTATGCTTTTGCAAAGCTCCTTTGCCACGTGCTATCCTATTTTAGCAGAGGATAAGCTACTTCCGTAGTTCCATTAGCTGTCTGTTCAAGTATACATGTTAAGGGTACGAGGCATATATCAACTTGATTCCTTCCTGTAAAATGTTGGTGTAGGAGGAAGATACCCTCAGACTATTCAACAAACAACTAGGAGAAGATAGGAGAATTGTGATATCGCGGAGCAATATAAATGAGTTACTAAAGGTACGTGGATCTAAAATAATATGCCAATGGGAACACATAGTTGAATGTGCGATATTCTCACTAATAGTTTTATCCCTTAATGTACTCTTTCCCAGGCACTTGAAGAACATGAGTTATTATGCACAGACTTATACCAAGTGAACACCGATGGGGTGATATTGACAAAGCAAAGTGCGTAACTCAGGATGAAAATACTTGGTTTGTTTTGTAGTAATAGTTGCTAATAGAGAATTCAAGCACTTCTTTGTCTGTACTGGTGAATCCTCTCTATCATGTACAGTGGCAGTTCTTCTTATGCCTGAAGGCTAGAATCGGGCTGTTGGATACTAATGCGAAACATTTGAGAATAGGAGCTACCTATGAGCACACCCTTAGATCCTCTATTCTCCCTTTTATTTAATCTTCTAATTAGATTTAGTTGAGAATGGAAACAGTTCTTGTGCTTGACGTTTGATATCTGCTGCTTTTTTTCCGCTGTTGCAACATTTGACTTTTGCCCTTTTTTTCTAGAATTTAAATTACTATATGATGAAGAAGAGACCTCAGAAACTTGTGGCTTTGTTTTTGCAGAAGCAGAAAAGGTTCTTGGCTGGGCCAAAAATCACTATTTAGCTTCTTGTCCTGACCCATTGGTAAAAGGAGGTCGCTTGTCTCTGCCTCGTGAAAGGTACATATGACTGTGGCTATATCTTGTGGATCTGTAATTTTATTTATTTTTAACTTATTACGTTTTATTCCTTTTTTTCAAGCCTTGAAATATCAATTGGGAGGTTAAGAAAATTAGAAGAAAATTCCCTAAAGCCCTCACAAAACTTGAAGGTTACTTTCCTACCTTGGATTATGGTATATGGATTTTGAGTACCTTTGAGTAACAATGATGTTAACAGACAATGTATTGCAGAATCTTGCTAAGGATGAGTATGAAAGAAATTTTGTCTCGGCTGTGGTTGCTCCTGGAGAAATAGGCGTCAAATTTGAAGATATTGGGGCGCTTGAAAACGTGAAAAAAGCATTAAATGAGCTGGTTATTCTCCCCATGAGAAGGCCAGAGCTTTTCTCTCGTGGAAATCTCTTGCGGGTATTGCATTTTGTTTGGGACATATGATTTTTTTTCTAGGTCAGGTACTTCTCTTCATCTTGACTGATAATACTGATGACACGACCTTTTTTCAGCCCTGTAAAGGAATACTGCTTTTCGGTCCTCCTGGAACGGGTAAGACGCTCCTCGCCAAGGCACTTGCAACAGAAGCTGGAGCTAACTTCATTAGCATAACGGGCTCAACACTTACATCAAAGGTAAAATGGACTGTGTCGTATAACAGTGTTTTTTCTTGTCTATTTGTATGCATGTTTCATTTAATAATCAACCTTAACGATTATTCTCTGCGTGGTAACTTATACTCGGATCTGACTCTGTCTTGTCTCTGTTCCTTGTTTGGTATAGTGGTTCGGAGATGCAGAGAAGCTCACTAAGGCTCTCTTTTCCTTTGCCACCAAGCTAGCACCTGTAATTATATTTGTTGATGAGGTGAGAATTTTGTAACTAGGATACATTTTCTTTATTATGTCCGGGATTGATGATGAGTAACTATGTGACTGACCGGGATTTTTGTTTGTTTGATAGATCGACAGTCTTTTAGGTGCTCGTGGTGGCTCGTCCGAGCACGAAGCTACCAGAAGAATGAGAAATGAGTTCATGGCAGCTTGGGACGGGCTCAGGTCAAAAGACAGCCAAAGGATCCTCATTCTCGGTGCCACCAACCGTCCCTTTGATCTTGATGATGCTGTGATTCGTCGTCTACCAAGACGGTAACATCTGATTTGACTTCCATTTCCATTTGTGAAGATTGTAGTTAATATTTTCTCGTAATGTTAATCTGTGAATCCTCGTCTAAGTGAGAGCTTTTTATTTCCTATGGGGATTGTAGGATATATGTCGACTTACCAGATGCCGAAAACAGGTCAAAGATACTGAAAATATTTCTAACTCCAGAAAATCTTGAATCTGGTTTCCAGTTCGACAAACTTGCAAAGGAAACTGAAGGTTATTCTGGTAGTGATCTTAAGGTTGGTATCCGTTTTTATTTATTCCCAGCTTGTGACGGCACTTGTAACTTCTTTCTTTATTCTTATTCATTTCTTTTTGTGGGTACTATTGCAGAATCTATGCATTGCTGCTGCGTACAGGCCTGTTCAAGAACTGTTACAAGAAGAACAAAAGGTCTAGAATCTGCATTAAAATATAGACTGGTTACTTTCGTAGCTGTTTTGCTTGATTCTTTTCCTCGTTTGAATATTTAGGGTGCGAGAGCGGAAGAGTCTCCTGGTCTACGCTCGCTATGTTTGGATGACTTCGTTCAGTCTAAAGCTAAGGTAATTTAGTAGTAAAAAATATATATACTTATTGCGTTTTTTGCCTTTTGCATTATCGGTGATTTATATAAACCACAAAGATATGATTATATTGTATGGGTGATGTGATTTTGCAGGTGAGCCCATCTGTGGCCTACGACGCGACAACAATGAACGAGCTGAGAAAATGGAACTCACAATATGGTGAAGGAGGGAGCAGGACTAAGTCTCCGTTTGGTTTTTGAAGAAAAATGTTAGTTTTGGTAGATCACAGTGTTTCCATCTGTCTTTTATCATATTGTAACCATCTGTTTTTTTACAATAGTTTACTTCTCTTATTATTTTTCTAATAGTTTCCAACTTTCCCGACTATTGTACTACGTTTTCACGATGAATCTGATTCTAGTGGTTGGAGACTTTGATCATGTAGCACCAATCCGCCGGCTTGTTGTTCTAGCGAGAACCATTCCCACCTTCCACCGGTTTGTTATTAGAACCCTATCCACTTTCCATCAGTTTGCTTCGTCACCGGTGAGAAACCTTCCCACCTTCCACCGGTTTGCTTCGTCACTGATGAGACCCATCATGAGACCCATCACTGATGATAAAAAAAAGTTTTCTTTCAAATGGTGATTGGTTTATTAGCATATTCTAATCCATTTACCATCATCTGTCACATGTTAACTAAGTGTATGGCTACAAAGTTATTTGTTCACAGAATTAGAAACAACACAAAATTTTCTTTTTCTATAGCACATTGCAATTTTGGCCTGACAGAAGTTGAAAATTTTGCTCTTATCCGTCAAAGTCAATTTGGGTATAAGTACATTTTTTAAAAATGTACACGGATATGTCTTTCGATTCAAGTTGTTCAGTTAAGATGAACTAGTTAAGATGAATTAGTTGTAAATAGAGCAATAGTATAACCAAATATGCATACAACCGGATTATGTTCCAACATATTTAACTATTAAAAACTAGGAGGGAACAAATCATGCATTACTTAGTTTTCTCACAAAACTTGATCTTGATATTGCACTTGGACGACCTAGGAACCCTTAGCAGATCTTTGGTGATTCGATCCTTTTCCTTGTCTTTTATTGCACAAGCACAGACTTTGACGTGCTCAAGGCTTGACAGTTTCTCTAGGAAATGTTTCATTTTCTCTAGCTCCGCAATTGTTCCTATATATACTCAGTTATCTTCAATAGTTTCACAGGACATGATCCATATTCTCCTTCGAATTTAAAAAGGGCAATGGACCCTGCAGGGCTGGTGTAAAAATCCTAAAAATTGTTATAGTCCCAGTTCAATTTTTGAAAAATAGGCTTTAATTACATATAAAATGTTTTTGAAATTTTGTTTGGACCTTAAAATACATGTAAATTTAAAATTGTCCCAGTGCAAATGCACTTGTTGCACATGTGTATCACCGGCCCTGGGACCCTGAAACAAGAGGAAAGATTAGAGATTTGAGTTCGTCCAATAAAACATTCGGGTCTCTCGGTTATACCTTGATGATGAGAGTATGTAGATTTGGAGTTTTTCTTACAAATATTGGCAAATATTTCCAATGGTAGCTATAAAAATGAGTTGTAATAGTTAAACGAATCAGGTTGCTGAACACTGGGATTGTTTCACGGAAATGATAGAGCATCTGATCAAACAAAATTAAAATAAAAAAAATCAACTAGTCAATAGTCATCAAACAATTGCATTCTTCGGATCCAAAAACCTCAAGAAACGTTTTCATAGGTCACAAGATTTAGATTTTAGGTTCAAAGATAAGGATTTTGCAATAATGTGTGTGTACATGGAGAAAAAAAAAGAAGATAATTCTTTACCTCTGAAGTACAAATAGATGATATCTCCAAGACCTCAACATTTCTTAACCCCTTAATCAGATTTGTTGGATTGCTAATATCAAAACGAGGACGATAAAGATCAAGCTTAGCTTTGACGAGGGATTCAAGATTTACAATCGGATACTCTCTTCGAACTACATCAGTGTATTCTAAGTAGGCAAGACTCGGAGTATCGAAACTCATGACCGAATTATTAAACCTTATACTCTTAATAGTAAGTTCCTAAAGGGTTGAAGAAGACATGGTGCGACACCATTCACCGTTATGCCAGCTCCCATCAAGAATGGTTAACTCCTCAAGCACAGGGCAACCAGTAAGAAGTGTAGACAATATGTGTTGTGTATTACTCATAGAGTTTGTACAGACATATATACAAGACTGCTAGAGGAGGATACTCTAGGTTAATTACAGAACATTCCTAAAGCTATTCAATCAAATATTGTGTCTTGATTGCATATCTCAATCATATCTTGCATATCTCTGTCATATCACTAACACGCCATGTAATGACCCTCACGAAGAGTAAAAATCTAAATTAAAATTTTGGAGAAAAAGACTCGAAAAGGACTCAGCCAGAAGGAGAAAAGAAAAATAAGAAGAATTGCCGAAGGGAAGACCGACGAAAAATCAACAAGTCGGGAGATAGCCGGTGATTGGTGGTCAAGAGGCTAAGTCGAAAAGAAACCCGAAGAAGAAGAAGGTTCGAGCCAAAAACCACAAAATGGCCAAAATGCGGTACAGACGCATAGGACGTACCTGGACGGAGACGAACCAGACGAACGAGGATGGCCAAAGACGTTACGGACGCATCGAACGAGCATGGCCGAAGACGGACCAAAGCGTATCGAGAAGTACCGAGACGCACCGAGGATTATCTAGAAGTGCCGAGACGCACCGAGGATTACCAAGAAGTGTCGAGACGCACCGAGAAGTACCAAAGCGTATCAAGAAGTACCGAGACGCACCAAAGATTACCGAGAAGTGCCAAGACGCACCGAGAAGTACCGAGACGCACCGAGGATTACCGAGAAGTGCCGAGACGCAACAAGATGTACCGAGACGCATCGAGGAGTGCCGAGGTGTACCGAGAGTGCCGAGAAACTTGCGGTACAGCCGAGAAACTTGCGGTACTGCCGAGGATTTGCGGTACTGCCGAGAGACTACGGACGAGACCGGGAAACCATCGGATGTAGCGGACGAGACCGAGAAATGCCGGATGCAGCCGATGATCGACGGACGCAACACCGAGGAGCCGACATCGTTCCAGATTTTGCGGTGTTTGTTGGCGGCGCAAAGAGGAGAGAATATTTTTATTCTCTTGAATCACCCAATCAATTTTCATGCAACCTTAAAAGTGTGATCATTGTGTTGTTGAATCTTAAGGAGAAGGACACAATCATTGTGTTTTTGAGGAGTTGGACAATAGAAGATTAGAAGGTGGAAAGTGAAGGAGACAAGGAAGATTCATCTTCTACAAATCGCCCAATACCATTACATGCAAGGAGGAAGAGATATTCTCTTGATCTTGAATAGCTTGCTCACCAAGTTGCCAAAGGAGTGGGAGAGAAGCTAGCAGCGTTTTCGACATGCATAGGCGAGAGGAACCGCCCAAAAACCTCTATAAAAGGAGAAGTTCACTTCTTATTTGTGACATTCTCTCAAACAGAAAAGAAAGCTCAAACTCTCTAAGTAGTTGCTCTTCCAAGTTGACGAGAGAAAGAGAGAGAGAGAGAGACGGAGTTGAGACGCTGATCGAAGACGAGGCGAGACATTGTTCGAAACAAAGGAGGACGCTGTTCGTGGATGCTGTAGGACGCAGCTCAAAGACGAAGTAGGCGCGAGGAGGAGTTGTCTGATCCGTGGTGCCGTGAAGCTCAAGACATAGATCTGCCGAATCACTGTGAGTTCTGTGGTAGTTTTGTGTGGGGTACCGCATGGATCCTATGGACCATGTGCGTACCTATTGCTTGCTGCATTTAGTCTAGGTTCATGATAGAACTAGGTAGATGTTGCATGCTTAATATGGTAGGATTTATGCTAGAATTCATGTTAAAACACATAGAATTATGCTAGGAATCACCATGCATGTGAGAATTGAATAGAATTGAACCGCATATCTTCATGATGAATTTGATGCATTAATTTTAGCAATTTGGACTTACTTAAAATTTGGACTAGGGAATTGCATGTTAGAGAGAACTGATAGATTTTTTAATCGCAATAAATTTCTTGCTTAAAAATTGGTAGATCGGTTGCATGTATATAGAACAATTTAGGTTGCTTGAATTTCTATTCCTGTTGCTTGTGATTGTTGCTTGATTATCTTGCTTGATTTTCTTGCTTGCTTGCTTGATTTTCGTTGCTTGAATTGCATGTAGTTTAGTACTAGATTCTTAGAGTTATTTTCCACTAACCCTTCAAATTTGTAGTACGCGTCTTAGCTAGTCTCTTGAATTATATTAGTTATTCTTCTCGAGTCGTAGCTAGGATAGAGTAGTCGATCTTCTGTTCCAAGTGAAGTTTAGTTGTCTCGCGAGAGTTGTCAACGACCACTCGCGCGGGACAAAGTCATGTCTAGCTCGCTACTAGAATGACCGCTACAATACATTGTAGCTTATCGGGGCTCATGCTGGTTACCTGTGTGGTTTCAGCATGGGAAGGTTTGGAACAGAACATATTATCGAGGGCCCTTAGGTGAAAGAGTCTAGGATAGTCGAGATTACCTTGATTTTATTCTAGTCGTCTTAGTTGGTTGAATAGGTGAAAGAGTCTAGGATAGTCGAGATTACCTTGTTTCTATTCTAGTCGTCTTAGGTTGTCGAGTAGGAGTAGAGCGTCTAAGTTAATCGAGTCGAGTCTTTATTGAACTAACCCCTCGCTTACTTGTTGTTTGCTTCCGCTAATGTTTCCGTTGCGTTTGCTTTGATTGATTTGCTTGCTTGTTTCCTTGCTTGTTGGGGTAGTTGGGATGGGGAAAAGTAGAATGCATATCTAGGTTGAGGTACCCAGGCTCACTGAGTAATATTAGATTACTCATGATAATATTTTGTCTCGCAGGTACCGGATAGGGCTGGAGCAAACTTAGGGTACCGGATAGGGCTTGTTTTCATGTGTTTTTTGTAAAAACCCTATATTTTCAAAGATGTATTCTATGAAGTATCCGACTATTTACGTGTATTGCTTGATAAACTATTTTCAATGTAATAACTATTAAGTAATATAATCGGTTTTCAAGGAAACATGGCAAGTTGCATCTGATACATTAGCCTTGTTCAGGCCAACACAACGCGACAGGGCCAAGAGGGTTGCAAAGCCTAAGCGAACCTCGGCCGCGGGCGGAGACGCATCTAGGAGGACTGGTCGGGAAACTGCAGCTTCCGTCCCTCGGCCGGACCACCAGGGTGCGATCTCCCACACGTAGCATTCCATAGGCTGTCTGTGTCCTCGTCCGAGGCATAGAGCAGTTCGGGGGCGTCACGCGCCCCCTCAAGATGGAGGGGCTTGTGACACTCCAATCTTGTGTCTGAGCTCAAGGAACCGAGCACGAGAAAGTGGTTTGGTGAGAACATCAGCTAGTTGGTTTCGAGTGTTCCCGTGTGAGACCCGTAAAGCCACACTCTATACTTGTCCATGGACAAAATGATAGTCTATGGAAATATGCTTCATCCTGGAGTGGAAAACAGGATTGGCACAGAGAAATGTGGCTCTGACATTGTCACAGTAAACCACCGGTGGTGAGGAGAGGCATATCCCAAGTTCTGTTATAGGTTGCAGACCCAGTTAAGCTCCGTGGAAGTGTTGGCGACTGCACAATATTCTGCCTCTGTGGATGATCTGGCCACACCTTTTTGTTTCTTTGACGTCTAAGATATCGGGTGGTGGCCAAGATACACAACATACACATTTGTTGAAACGTAGTCATCAGAGTCTCCGGCCCAGTCAGCATCAGAGTAGGCGTGAAGAACCAGTTTGTTTGTTGCGGAGAAGAAGATGCCATGTGTTAGCGTGCCAGCCAAGTATCTGAGAATTCGCTTAGCAGCTTGTCAGTGATCCTCCGTTGGTTTGTGCATGAACTGAGAGAGACGGTTGACGACATATGCAATGTCTAAGCGAGTGAAAGCAAGGTATTGCAGGCCTCCTATGAGTTGTCGGTACTTGGTTGGATCGGGTATGGGAGAGCCGGTTGTTAGTGTCAGCTTCGGAGAGGAGGCCATCAGTGTCAACACTGGTTTGGCATTTGTCATGTTATATCGA